>NC_064630.1:150119899-150222399 GCF_023864275.1 Schistocerca cancellata
TCATACTTGTTTTCATACAGCAACAAAAACGCTGGTGTGGCTTGGCTGTTTTAGAGGTAACAAGGCCAAAAAGAGCTGTGGGCAAAGAAGTGTCTAATGCAAGGAAACAAATCTACCCTTGTCTTGTTACTTAAGCTGGTTGGAGCCGATGATTGTAGTAATTATCTAAAAATGGATAAACATACATTTCGGAGCTGGTGAACATCATCAAACAAATCTTAACGTCAAGAATACAGTCATGAGAGAGGCTTTAAGCTGCGTGGAAAGGCTGTTAGCTACATTACGGTTATTCTAGTTAGTAACAGGAGTTAAGAAGGCCTCAAATTCAGTTCTCTTATATCCTCACAGTTGTTAACTAAAATGATTCCTGACACCTGCAAAAAAAAATGGTTCAAATGGCTCTGAGCACTATGGGACTTAACAGCTATGGTCATCAGTCCCCTAGAACTTAGAACTGCTTAAACCTAACTAACCTAAGGACAGCACATAACACCCAGTCATCACGAGGCAGAGAAAATCTCTGACCCCGCCTGAAACCTGCAGTATGATTTATAATTGACTAAGGAAATACATCATGGTAAAGCAAATTAAATAAAACACCAGATGTTAATGTAAACTTTATCAATTTATATTGCCGGTCGGGGTGGCCGAGCCGTTCTAGGCGCTTCAGTTCAAAATATTAAAATGTGTGTGAAATGTTATGGGACTTAACTGCCAAGTTCATCAGTCCCTAAGCTTACACACTACTTAACCTAAATTATCCTAAGGACCAACACACACACCCATGACCGAGGGAGGACTCGAACCTCCGTCGGCGCTTCAGTCTGAAACCGCGCGACCGCTACGGTCGCAGGTTCGAATCCTGCCTCGGGCATGGATGTGGGTGATGTCCTTAGGTTAGTTAGGTTTAAGTAGTTCTAAGTTCTAGGGGACTGATGACCTCAGATGTTAAGTCCCATAGTGCTCAGAGCCATTTGAAACATTTTTTTAGCAACTGCTAGAACTGTAAAAAGAATCCCTCACTTTGCTCTTCCATAGCAGAGGACTTGAATGTAGACTGGACTTGTTTTAACACTTATACCAAATACACAAGGGTGTTTAATGAATTAACGTCCATTAAATGTCGATATTTCGGTCTTTCATTTCATTTTCGATAAGTATCGGAAATAAAACCTAAAAATAGAAATATAGAAAGTTGATGGACTTTTATTCTCTTTATATGCCATACTAAACCATTATGGATTCATTAAAGAAAGAAAAAAGTGCTTCATTTCTTGCTTGCATATTTCTATACTCCTTGCACAACGTGTCCCACAAACATCTGCTCTCTTTAAATTTCTCCAGAAACTCTATCCTTAAAGTTTCGTCCGTTTTGCACACTGTCATGCACGTTGGAGCAGCATTCTCTCGCGCAGTGACAAAAGACGAATTTTCGTCGGGCGGTTGGCACGACAGCGCTACACACTGGGTCGAGTGGTTGTGGTCGGCTTTCGGGTGGTGCTACACGCCCGACATCCCGACAAGGAAAGTTCGTCGGTTGGTCTATCTAAACACCTGTACACATCCAATCTATCGATCGGTCAGTTAAAGAGCCCTATACACCCGCCAACCGACCAACAAATTGGACGTGTGTAGGCACTTAGACACACCCACTGACGAACCTACGTCGTCGAAATGTCACGCGGGTAGGACCACCCAACAGCCGACCTCCCCCCTCCCTTCCCCCGCCCCCCGACTCCCCCCAATAAATCATGTTGTGTTTGTCTTTTGTCACCGCGCACGGGATTAAATGCTGCTCTAATATACGTGACACTACGCTAACCGGACGAAACTTTAAGAACAGTTTCTGTTGAAATTTAGTAAGTGCAGCTGTTTGTGGGAGAAATGCAAGAAATGAAGCACTTTTTCATTTTTTTAACATGTCCATAATGGTTTCCTGTGGCTCCTAGAGACAATAACATTCTGTTGACCTTCTGTTTTCCTTTTTTTTTAGGTTTTATTTCCGAGACTTATCGAAAGTGAAATCTAAAAACCGAAGTATCCGCATTCAATGACCATTAATTAATAAAATATATATAATTTACTTTTTCCATTGTCAGCATTGAAGTTTGCCAATCAGACTGTTCGCCCACAAATTCAAGCAGCCTGCCAGATACATTTGGTGCCAGTTGTTCTCACAATGTAGACGATAGCGCATGAGACAGCTCAGCCTTTGGCTCAGGTTTGATCATTACTACCATCCCATGTCCAAATTTTGTATCAATCTCTTGCTCAGTTTTAGGAAACCAAATAAATAAAATGTCTTATGACACTATTCCTGGCATGTAGTGGCCTGATTACATAACTTCAATGTTAATTAACTCCGAAACGGCACAAAATATCGATTCTTTTTTCCTAAAAATTATTTCTCAGCCCAAATCTACCCCATAACACCGTTACACGCTTTTCACACTGTTTCTAACCACCATGTGTATAAACACACACACATACACACAGACACACACACACACACACACACACACACACACACACATATATATATATATATATATATATATATATATATATATATATATATATATATATATACACAGGGTGGTCAGTTGATAGTGACCAGGCCAAATATTTCACGAAATTAGCATCAAACGAAAAACTAAGAAGAACAAATCTGTTCGAGCATGACAGGGGAAACAGATGGCGCTATGGATGGCCCACTAGATGGTGCTGCCAATGGTCAAATTGAAGGAAACTACATTTTTTTAAATAGGTACCTCCATTTGTATTACACAGTCGTATAGTATGTAAATAAATATGAATGTTTGATTTGGTATGTTTGTTTCGCTTCGTGATGGATGGCGCTGTAATATTCTCACAAATGTAGCAACACACCCGATAACACTGTGTGCAATTCATTACTTAAATTAGGTATGATAATACACATGTCCAGAGGATACGGATCCTGTACACCTCCCGCAAACTTGATCCTCCTCACCCGCTCGTATCCCCGATCCTCTCCCACCCCCGCCCGCTGCCGCGCCTGTATTCCCACGTCCCACCCGGTCTCCATCTCTCCACCCTCCTTACCCTCTCCCAAGGTGGCTTCCGCCAGCTCCCCCTCCCTGATGATGTCCTCCTCCCCTCCATCTACCCTTCCTATCAACTTTGACCCTCACCCCCCCACTTCCTGTGTCCTTCCCTTTAGGCACCCTCCCTCCCTTCCCTTCCCTTCTCTTTCCTCTCCCCCCTTCCTCCTCCCCTCTTCCCCCGGGTTTCCCCTCCCCCTTCCTCCCTCCCCCTCTCTCCTCTGCCCATGGCATCTCTTCTCTCCCCTCTCCCATTCCCCTCCTCCTCCTCCTCCTCCTCCTTCTCCACTCTTGGCAGGTCCCCGGACTCGTACTCGCTCAGTGGACTTTCACGCACCGGAGATCATCGCCATCTGTGTGTCGTGTGTGTGCCTTGATTTGTGTTTAGTGTTCTGTCACCGTCACACCTCCACTGTTCACGTGTGCCGTCGCCGTCATCCGTGTTCTGTGCGCCGTGTCACCAAGTGTTACTGTTTTTTCGCGTCCAGCGTGAACGGCTTCATGTTTATTGTTTTTTGTATCTCCTTTTTTTGCCCACCGTTTTTACTGCATTGTCTGTATCACCTATATGTCATGTTATTGTTCCACTTAAGGCTGAAGAGCAGCGTACTATGCTGCTGACAGCCCGCCTGTATGGGGTGATTAAAATTACAATAAAGGAAAAAAACAATACACATGTCCAGACGGACCTCAATACCCCTATCACTACACAGGATCTCATTGCTACACTCCGCACAAAACGCAACACCGCTCCTGGTCACGATCGTGTCACCTACTGTCACCTTCGTGAAGCTCCTGTCTCTTTCCTCTCCACCCTGGCCAGGCTCTACACTGTAGTTCTGTCCACCGGTTACTACCTCGACCTGTGGAAAACCTCCCGTATCCTCATGTTTCTTAAACCTGGCAAACTGCCGTCCGCCGTTTCCTCCTACCGTCCCATCAGCCTTACCTCGGTCTTCAGCAAGGTCCTGGAATCTATCCTCACCCGACGCATCCACCAGCATCTTCGCCAGCACCGCCTCCTTCCTGTTACCTAGTGTGGCTTTTGGCCGTCCTTCTCTTCCGACGATCTTCTCCTTCACCTCTTCACCTCACTCATCTCCTTTCCGACCAGCTTAATTCCCGTCGCTCCGCAATCTTCCTCTCCCTTGACCTCGAACACGCTTATGACCGCGTATGGCATTCCGGTCTCCTCTTCAAGCTCCAAACCTTCGCCCTTCCCATTAACTACGTCCGTCTGATCGGTTCCTTTCTCTCCCGCTGTCCTTCCTATGTCACCATCCATAACACAGATTCCTATACCTTTTTCCTCTTCGCTGGTGTGCCCCAAGGCTCCGTCCTCTCCCCCCTTCTGTACCTTTTGTACACGGCGGACATACCGCCGCCGTCACCCCCCGTCCACCTTCTCCAGTTTGCCGATGACACCGCCTTCCTTGCCCTTGCCCCCACCCTGCAACGCTCCCAACACCTTCTCCAATCCCATCTTGACCGGTTCACCGCTTGGTGCAACCAGTGGTTGCTCAAGGTCAATCCCTCCAAAACCCAGGTGATCATTGTAGGCAAAACCACCCCTTCCTTCCGCCTCCTTGATTTCTATCTCACCATCTATGGCCATCCTATCGCCCTCACTCCCACCCTTAAGTACCTTGGCGTCACCCTCGACCGTCGCCTCTCCTGGACTCCCCATCTCCAGACAATCCAAGCCAAGGCATGTTCCCGACTCCGTCTCCTCAAGCTCCTTTCCGGCCATACGTGGGGTCTGGACCCCTCCACAATCCTCCACACCTATAAATCCCTCATTCGCCCTATCCTTTGTTATGCCCATCCGGCCTGGATCTCCGCCCCCCTACCTTTTATAAATCCCTCCAAATCCTTGAACGCCATGCTCTCCGCCTTGCCTATTGCATCCGTCTCCCCTCCCCCACGCGGATCCTGTATGATCTCATCCCCTTCCCCCACCTCCTCCTTTTCCTTGAAAGGATACGGATCCTGTACACATCCCGCAAACTCGATCCTCCTCACCCGCTCGTCTCCCCGATCCTCTCCCACCCCCGCTCGCTGTCGTGCCTGTATTCCCACTTCCCACCCGGTCTCCATCTCTCCACCCTCCTTACCCTCTCCCGAGGTGGCTTCCGCCAGCTCCCTCTCCCTGATGATGCCCTCCTCCCCTCCCTCTACTGCTCCTACCAACTTTGATCCTCCCACCCTCCGCCTGTGCTTGCTCCTCTGGGCACCCTTCCTCCCTTCTCTCCCTTTTCCCTCCCTCCTCCATTTCTCCCCGCTCCTCCCCCGGGCTTCCCCTCTCCTGTCCCTCTCCTCCTGCCCCCATATCATCAGCCATTGGCATCCTTGTTCTCGCCTCTTCCCCACCTCACCCCTGTTCCCCTCTTGGCAGGTCCCCGGACTCGCACACGCTACGTGGACTTTCACGTGCTGGAGATCATCGCCATCTGTGTCTCGTGTGTGTGACGTCGTTTTGTGTTTTTAGTGTCCGCCGTCCCGCTTCTACGTTCACTTGTGCCGTCGGATTCATCAGTGTTCTGTGCTCCGTGTCAACGTGTTTTCAGTGTTGTTATTGTCGCGTGTGAACGGCTCCGTGTTTTTTGTGTCCCTGTTACCACTATTTTTTTCCCGTCACTATGTTCTTTCTAATTATCCATCTTGTACTGTTATTGTCAACACTGTGGCTGAAGAGCGGCGTAGTGTGCCGCTGACAGCCTACCTGATTGTTCAGGTATTAAAATAACAATAAAGTAAAAAAAAAAAACATGTCCAGTCCTATCAAATCCTGGAACGCCATGTGCTCCACCTCACCTATCACATCCACCTCCCATCCCCCATGCGGATCCTCTATGATTTAATTCCTTTCTCCCACCTCCTCCTCTTCCTTGAATGGATACAGATCCTTTACACCTCCTGTAAACTTGATCACCCTCACCCACTTGTCTTTCCCATCCTTTCCCACCCCTGTCCACTGCCACGCCTATTCTACTGCGTCCTACCCACTCTCCATCTTACCACACTCCATACCCTCGCCCAAGGTGGTCTCCGCCAACTCCCCCTCCCTGATGATGCCCTCGTCCCCTCTATCCACCCCTACTACCAGCTTTGATCCTCCCCTTCCTCCTCCTGTTTTTTTCCCCCAGGGGTCCCTCTTTTCCCCTCTCTCCCTCCTCTCTTCCTCCCCTCTCCTCTCTCTCTCTCTCTCTCTCTCCTCCCCCCTTCCTGGCTTCCACATACCCCAATACCCTTTCCCCTCCCCTTCCCTCCTTCTCTCCCACTGGCACCCTCCCCCCTCCCTCCTACCCTCCCCTATTCCCTTTGTCAGGCCCCCAACTTCTTCGTGCAAACAGTATGTTTTAGTGCACCAAAGTTCGTCGCCACTGTGCTAGTGTTTCTCTCCCCATCAGTTCATCTGTGTCTCTCCTTCAGTGCTCTTACGTTCACGTGTGCAACTCTGTGTCTCTGTTTGTATATAGTGCTGAACTTTTTTATACAATCAGTGTGTCCGTGAACACCTTCCTTTATTTTAATATGTATGTATCCTCAATGTATGTTTGTTTTTAAGTCTTCCTGTTCAATGTATGTTTTTCTATGGGAGAAGAGCGGCGTAGATAGGCCCCTGCCGACCTACCTTTATGTAAACGTTTGAAAATGACAATAAAGTAAAAAAAACGCTTGTCCAACAGGCAATCATCATAGGTCGTACCACTCACTCCTTCCGGCTCCTTGATTTCTCCCTTACCATCTGCGCCCGTCCTGTCCAACTCTCCCACACCCTCACCTACTTTGGCCTCACCATTGACTATCACCTCATCTGGATCCCTCATCTCTGCTCTATCCAATCCAAAGCTCACAACCACCTCTGACTCCTCAAACTCCTCTCTGGCCGGACATGGGGGTTGAGCCCCTCTACCATCCTCCACACCTACAAACCCTTAATCCGTCCCATCCTCTGTTATGCCAGTCCCACCTGGATATCCACCACCCCCACCCCAAATTCTATAAGTCCCTCCAGATCCTCATGTGCCATGCACTCCGCCTCGCCTTTCGTATACACCTCCTGTCCCATGTTGATCCTCTACAACCTGATTCCTTTCCCCCATCTGCTTCTTTTCCTCAAACATATCCACATCCTCTCCACCTCCCGCCACCTTGATCCCCCTCATCCCCTGGTTGCTCCTCTCCTCTCCAACCCCCTCCCTCTGCCACACCTTCACTGTTGTGTCCCCCCGTACCCTCCACCTCTACGTCCTTCATCTCCTTTCCCAAGGTGGCTTCCATCAACTCCCCCTCCTGGATGATGCCCTCTCTCCCTCCATTTATCCCTCCTATCAACTCTGACCCTCACCTCCCCCTCCCTTCCTCTGTCCTTTTCCTGGGCTCCCTCTCCCCCCCTTCCATCCTGTTTTTCCCCACCTACCCTGTTTCTGCCTCTCTTCTCTCCCTCAAGTCCTTGCATTCCCCTCCTCTGCCTTTCCCCACTGCCTCTCGCATCTGCCCTGACCCCCCTTATGAGTCCTCTCCCTCCGTTGGCTCCCCCTCCCCAATTCGTTTCTCCTATCCTTCCCCCTTTTTTCCCCTCATCTGTCCAGGCCTCCCCCCCCCCCACACACCCCCCATTTGCCCTTAGCTGTGGTGTGTTATCTTCGTGCTAACTTTTTATTGCAGTGTTTTAAGTGAGTGTTCAGTATTGTGTGTCTTTTCCGAAGTTTAGCAAACAGAAATCATACTGTCTCTGGGTGTGATTTTTGTATCTCTTGTTAACAAAAACTAGACTGTCGCCGTTTTTTTTAATTGTCTGTCTACTGTTTTACCTGTCTGCTTCATATGTATTTGATCAGCATCGCCAGCCCTTTGTTTTGCCCCATACCCTTTTCTCTCCCCTCCTTCTCGCCTCCTTTTCCTTTCTCCCTTGTCCCCCACCCCTGGCAGATCCTCCCAGGTTTTTATTCATTATCAGGTGTGCTGTGTGTAACACCCCAATTACAGAAACCCTAATGAACAACCACTTGCTGTAAAAGAAGTAGGAAAATTAGTCATCCTGACAGTGACAGAAGCTTCTGCTGGCAAATTTTACACTTGTGATAATTTGATCAACAGGAATGTCATGTGAAAAATAATATTTATCATGAAATAGAGACTGAATGAAAGAATATGATAGGATGCGCAACAAATACGTCAAAGAAAGCATTGTAAAATAATTAATAACGAAGGTTAAAAGCCCAGATGGTAAATTGGCCAAAGATAACATTTACCATAGAAGAGAGTTGTAGCCGCATCGAAAAGGAAGTTTGATGTGACTACAATGTAACTCGGAAACGGAAATGTTAGCTTCAGTTGCTATCTAGTCGCTCTCTAGTACTATTGCGATCGTAGCATGCATGTAAGCTCTACTAGATTGTTTTAAGCTAATTGAAAATTTGAAAGTTTTGCTATATAGACTGAAGCATTATTCAGAAGTCATACTAAAGCCAAGTTAGCAAGATAACGGGATACGGAGATTCGCGACGAAGTTAAATCGTGTTAGATTTGTGATGGGACTTAGCCTTCGTGATACTGAATAAGCACGAACGTTCAAGAACATTGAAAAAGAATGATCGCCAACAGAAAAACAATTATTATTCTCGAGTAGGTAACATACAAACGCCAACACGAAGAACGTACAATTGCGCCGAATTGTCAGAAGTTGTCAACGACAGGATTATTGATGCAACAGAAGCAATTCCCTGAGTGAAAAATCGGTGTGCGTGCTCAGCGTAGGTGCAATTAGTTACAAGGAACAATAAAATTTGATTCAAACTTTAATTCTTCGTTTCGCCTACATAACTGAATAGACATTATCATGTGCATTAGTGACAATTAATTGATCATTAGAATATTATGAAGTGAAAAGTGAATTCATGGTTACTTAACAGCGAACCGTCATCGATTTGTCCTAAGATTACGACGCATTCTAAACATTGCTTAAGTATATGTTATCTCTGGAATTACGTCGTGTAGTCATTGAACACGCGACGTAGCGACAACTTGACGACGGAATAACAATTCATCAACTTAACATCCTCGCAATTCCATAATGTAGCCACGACTTGGGTGATGGATTGAAGATTCAAGCCTTTATATTGTTAATATTACAACCATTACCTAACTGGGCATAATAAAAAGAACTACAGTTAGCCAGTTCGCGCAAGCTGAAAAGTCTGTCGCGGACCCACAACAAAAGAAAACCACGCTCGTAGTTTGTGTTTCTCTACTAGTTACAGGGTGGCGTTGTGAGCGACGGACGTCGTTCCACGTCATACCGACTGGAACAACAATCACCGTCGAGTCGTGTCAACTCTTCAGACGCAGACGCAGACGTTGTGTTCGGTGCCGTTATACAGTGTCATCAAGTGATGTGGTTTTAATTGTGTGCTCAACCTGAACGTTGTTCATGATTGTTCCGTGCCACGCCATCCGTCACGTGGCTGTTTTAATGGTTCAAATGGTTCAAATGCCTCTGAGCACTATGGGACTTAACATCTATGGTCATCAGTCCCCTAGAACTTAGAGCTACTTAAACCTAACTAACCTAAGGACAGCCCACAACACCCAGCCATCACGAGGCAGAGAAAATCCCTGACCCCGCCGGGAATCGAACCCGGGAACCCGGGCGTGGGAAGCGAGAACGCTACCGCACGACCACGAGATGCGGGCTGTTTTAATCATTCTGCGACTTTTTTATGCTCCGACCTTACTTTGTCTGGTGCCTTTTAATCCTTATAGTGTGTGTTTTTGTGTAAAATACAGCCGGCCGCGGTGGCCGTGCGGTTCTGGCGCTGCAGTCCGGAACCGCGGGACTGCTACGGTCGCAGGTTCGAATCCTGCCTCGGGCATGGGTGTGTGTGATGTCCTTAGGTTAGTTAGGTTTAAGTAGTTCTAAGTTCTAGGGGACTTATGACCTAAGATGTTGAGTCCCATAGTGCTCAGAGCCATTTGAACCATTTTGTAAAATACATTTTTGTTTTTTTTACCTCCGTTTTACAGTCGCTGCTTTTTGTATCCTTTCTTCGCTTATGTTCCGCCTTTTTTTCTATGTTCCGCCATGTTTTCTACTTTATATGGTTTTTAATGTCTTCTTGTCCACTTGTACTGTCTCTAGGCTGAAGAGCAGCCAGCGCCTATGCTGCTGCCAGCCCGCCCCAGATGGGAAATTGCAAATACAATAAAGAAAGGAAAAAAAAAAGAAACGCTTGTCCAGTCATAATAATTATGCAGAAGACACAATCTTGTTAAAATGGAACGTTTAACAGTCGCAGAAAAGGTAGATATGGTATTTATTTATGGCTATTGTGATCAAAATGCCCAACAAGTTTGTGCTTTGTATGTTAATCGTTATCCTGACGGACAGCATCCAAGTGTCAGGACCTTTCATCCGATAGTTAATGTATTTAAAGAAATTTCAGCCAGAGAAGAAAACGCAAACAAGAACTGCAACAAATGAAGATGCTCAAATAAGTGTTTTAGCTGCATTTGGGGCTAATCCGCACATCAGCAAGAGTAGGAATTGGGAGTTACAAAGACGTCATCATACATTTCACCCTTACCATATTTCTATGTATCAGGAATTGTAAGCGATTATTTTAAACGTCATGTAAACTTTTGCCACTGGGTACAATATAAATTACAATACGATAACAGGCTTTTTGTCATAGGTTCTATTTAGTGACGAAGCTTTATTCACAAACAGTGGTAACGCAAACCGGCATAATATGCATTATTGGGCAACGGAAAATCGACTATGGCTGCGACAAGTGGAACATCGGCGACCCTGGCGGGTTAATGTATGGTGTGGAATTATGGGATGACATCTAATTGGCCCTTATTTTATCGATGGCAATCTAAATGATGGAATGTATGCCGATTTCTTAATGTTTTACCGACTCTACTACAATATGTTTCACTTCATGACAGAATGGTGATGTGCTTTCAACATGATGGATGTTCAGCACATAGCACACGTGCAGTTGAAGCAGGTGGATTGGTCGCAGAAGCACCATACCATGGCCTGCACGCTCACCGGACCTTACATCTCCTGACTTCTTTCTTTGGGGAAAACTGAAAGATATTTGTTATCGTGATCCACCGACAACGCCTGAAAGCATGTGTCAGCACATTGTCAATGCATGTGCGACAATTACTGAAGGCGATCTACTCGCTGTTTGAGAGAATTTCGTTATGCGTATTGCCAAATGTTTTGAAGTTGAAGGACATCATTTTGAGCATTTATTACATTAACGAGGTAATTACGGTTGCTCACGCAGTAACAGCATGCATTTCCACAATTTATGATAAAGTCACAAAAGTAAATGTATGACACTGGAACAACAGAAATAAATCCAAACGTAACTATATGTTGTGTTTTAATTTAAAAAACAACACATTGTTACCAACTGTTCATCTGAATAGGTGAGGCATATTAAGTGCTGGAATATTACAGCGCCATCCATCACAAAGCGAAACAACTGTTCCAAATCAAACATTTATATTTATTTACGTACTATACGAATATGTAATAAAAATCGGAGTACCTATTTAAAAAATGTGGTTTCTAGCAATTTGACCTTTGGCAGCGCCATCTTGTAGGCCATCCATGGCGCTAACTGTTTTCCACCGTCGCGCTCAAACAGATTTGTTCTTATTTTTTCGTTTCATACTAATTTCGTGAGATATTTGGCCTGGTCACTGTCAATGGACCACCCTGTATACGTATATACGCATCGCTGCTACTTATGTGCAATAGACTCATCATGCATTAACTCATCATGTAATACATCATCAAAAAGTGAAGAAGTTGATTCCCCATCGTCCTCAAAGCGGCAGGGCTTGCTTGCTCCACCATCATCAACATGTACATATCGTTTCATGTCTCACGCTGGTCGGACTCAAATGACTAGGAGCTGTTCAGTGCTGAAATTAGTAGTAATTCGTACTTGCGATCCACAGCGTGAAACGTATCGGTGCATTCCAACTTGGGTACGATCGCGCAGTGGAAGTTAGAGAGCCTGTACACTTACTACAAACCTACAAGTACATTGAGCTGGAGTAATATTCACTATACTATTCAAGCTGGCGAGTGAGACATGCTTCCCACAAGAATGGAAATGTGTAGCATTGAAATAATCCTCGTGAATCAGGGGTGTCACCATACCGACCAGATGACCAACACAATCACGAAAATGATCGCAAATGGGAAGGAATCAACCCAACGACTGTTCACCGATCGCATTTCCGATTCATTGCTAGTACAGCCTTCGCAAGCTCTCTAGTATCACTGATTTGACACTTTCCGATTTCATATTTATCGTAACTTCAAGACAGAATGTCAAATCAAACACCTTTAGCCGCCTAAATTTCCAAATTGTTATTTTATTGGGCTAAGAGTTTCGGCTATATACGAGGATTACGCCATCTACAGGCCCCCTGACCGACATGTAGGTCCAGTTAAAATAGGGGCCAATATTTGAAGACTGGTATCCGTAGATTTCTGTTTGAGACAGCTGCACTTTATTTTGACTGGATCAAAGGTGAGAATCTTCCTACATGTCGGTCAGGGGCCTCAAGATGGTGTAACGGTCTAAGGCGCTGCAGTCATGGACTGTGCGGCTGATCCCGGCGGAGGTTCGAGTCCTCCCTCGGGCATGGGTGTGTGTGTTTGTCCTTAGGATAATTTAGGTTAAGTAGTGTGTAAGCTTAAGGACTGATGACCTTAGCAGTTAAGTCCCATAAGATTTCACACACATTTGAACATTTTTTTCTACCGTATCTGGCAACGAACAGCCGAATGCAAAAACGTCGATTAACGTTAAGAGCTTCTTTCTAGTGTAGTTTTCCTCCTCAGTACCAAACAAAAATACTTAGAGAGACAATAATATTTTCAAAATGAGCTTAATTTTAATGGTTTTGGTGAATTCGGCTGTCAGCTATGAAAAGTTTGCCACTTACCGCAGGGGCAGAAGGGGTGGAAGCGGTGCCACTGTTGGGTGGATGATTTGAGAGGGGAGATGTTTTATTGTTTCGCTACCAGTACTGACAAGTTACGGGCGTGCGTAATTCGTACTGATCAGCTACTCTGATACAAATTTTAACACGGATTCGTGAATTCACATTATAGATGTGGACATCTTTAATGCGTACATATTTGTAGGAAAGGCTATGATATTAAATTAAGACTGTTGTAATACAGTGCAATGAGTAGAAGGAGAATAACATTCAAAACACTAAGAAAACATTTGAAGAGTAGAAATGGAAGAGGCTGAAAGTACCAAATGTTACATACGTCAAGAGAATTAGAAAACAACGTAGTTCTTTCTGTTTGTATTTATTTATGTCCAAAGATCTTTTTGTACATGATTTATTTACGTCTAAAAATGAGAAGTTTTTCTGATACCAAAGAATTATGCTGCCCACCGTATCACTTCAAGAAATAATGAGACAAATTTATTAAGAATATAATTGATTTACAACTTTCTAAGTGCCGTACCAGAAAACTAACTGGTTGTAAGTGCCAATAAGAAAGTTTTCGTTTCAGGTGCCATTAATACAGAGGCACTACGTATTATTTATGATAATACAAGAGCAGAAATAAATCCGTAATATTTTTAATTGGTAGAATTGTAGTCAACGAAAACTATTCCGCATTTCCTTCAGACTCTTTTCAAAAGAATAAGATAATTGAATTCAAGAAAGAAATCTTGCAGTGTTGACTCTTGTTTCTTACTCAACTCCGTTCTTGGGATCAGATGTTGCAAAGTTGCCTGTAAATCTCGCTGTGCTGTTGAGAAATAAATAGCAACCTTGTCAACAGGCCTTTCTGTTTTTCAGCTGGTAAACATGGCTGATCTTTCATCTGATGTACAGTGTGGCATATGTATGTCATAGTGTTTCCTCTTTTCAATATGTTGACATTTTTCCATTCTTCTGTTTCAGAGCAAGAATTTTTGTTTAGCTAATAGAGATGGATGGGTACGAGACACTTTGCACACTGTATCTCGAGATCTTACAATGCGTAGACAATAATGTTTCAGCAGCATTTTTAAAATCAAGTAAGTTATTTGTATTTGTTGGAATGAGATGGAATGGGTTCATAACTTTAGCTGACTCGAAATCTTTGGGTAAATCTTGAAGAACAAAGGCCTTGCTTACCTTTTATTCTTTCTCTATGAATGCAAAATCCCTGTCGCAGATCAAAATCTATGCCCACTAGCGGAAAACTTGTATGTTGTCTCTTCAAACCACCCCAGGCTAAATGGAGAGGACCTTGATGCACGGGCACTTGGATCTAGATTGGGAAGCGCTGCTTGTTACAAAGACCATGCGCCGTCTAGTAATGAATGTTGGAAACATTTTCTCACTGTTTTAACACTTGGAACATGTCTAGGGTCATGCTGAAGAGTACCGATAACACAATAGCACTGAAAACACGTGTTGTGAAAAAATGCACTCTTCGTTTGTGATCGTGTCTCTTGTTGCACACTGCATTAAGTACAATTACTGCTATTAATCGTCCATTCACACAGACAACACAACAACACTTCGTCAGGCAAATTGTATCACAATTTTGGGATCGCTGAGGGTGGCAGTAATCTAAAACAGAGAACAGTCGACACGAAGTATCCTGAACGATGCCGACTTTCGACGATCAGCATTTGATGGCCAGTGGCCAACTTACAGTGCCCTTATTGTGGCCAGTCTATTGATGGCTCGTAACATGCTAATTTATAAAGGTTACCAGTTAATGATAAGATCGGAAAACATGCGGTTCGAGGTGCCGTGGCGCAATGGCTCTTGGGTAAAAGTGTTTCACGTCCGACACTATTGTAGCTACCGTCTCGAATTTTTTGTCTTCCGCCGACAGTTTCATCGATGCTTAATGGTTAAATATTGTCCTGTGCGCTACGTTCGCCATGTATAACGCGATCGGTATTTACTACTTAATTATCCTGCTTTACGACTATGAATGCATCGGACTACCAAACGCCGTATTACACTGAAGCGCCAAAGAAACTAGTATAGGCATGCTTATTAAAGTACAGAGATACGTAAACAGGCAGAATACGGCGCTGCGGTCGGCAACACTTATATAATGTCTGACGCAGTTGTAAGATCGGTTACTGCTACTACAATAACATGTCATCGAGACAGAAGTGAGTTTGAACGTGGTGTTGTGGTCGGCGCACAAGCGGTGGGACACAGCATCTCCGAGGTAGCGATGAAGTGGGATTTTCCGTACGACCATTTCACGAGTGTACCTTGAATATCAGGAATTCGGTAAAACATCAAATCTCCGACATCGCTGCGGCCGAAAAAAGATCTTACAAGAACGGGAACAAATACGATTGCAGAGAATCGTTCAACGTGACAGAAGTGCAACCGTTCCGCAGATTGCTGCATGTTTCAATGATGGGCCATTAGCAAGGCCTTGCTTACCTCGGTACGGGCTTTTGTTGAAGTTTCGAGAACATATCTTCACCCAGGAGTCAAGCAGTATATTGCTCCCTCCTACGTATATCTCGCGAAGAGACCACGAGGATAAAATCAGAAAGATTAGAGCCCACGCAGAGGCATACCGACAACCTTTCTTTCCACGAACAATACGAGACTGGAATAGAAGGGAGAACCGATAGAGGTACTCAAGGTACCCTCCGCCACTTGCGGACTATGGATGTAGATGTAAAAGTGTCAGCGTGCGAACCATTCAACGAAACATCATCGATATGGGCCTTCAGAGCTGAAAGTCCATTCGTGTACCCTTGATGACACAGAGCTTTACGCCCCGCCTGGGCCCGTCAACACCGACGTTAGACTGTTGACTGAAAACATTTTGCCTGGCCGGACGAGCCTCGTTTCAAATTATATCGAGGGGATGGACGTGTACGGGTATGGAGACAACGTCATGAATCCATGTACCCTGCATGTCAGCAGGGGACTGTTCAAGCTGATGGAGGCTCTGTAATGATGTGCGGCGTGTGCAGTTGGAGTGATATGAGACCCCTGATACGTCTAGATACGACTCTGACTGGTGACACGCAGATAAGTTTCCTGTCTGATCACCTGCACCCACTGATGTCCATTGTGCATTCCAGCGACTTGGGCAATTCAAATGGTTCAAATGGCTCTGAGCACTATGGGACTCAACTGCTGAGGTCATTAGTCCCCTAGAACTTAGAACTAGTTAAACCTAACTAACCTAAGGACATCACAAACATCCATGCCCGAGGCAGGATTCGAACCTGCGACCGTAGCGGTCTTGCGGTTCCAGACTGCAGCGCCTTTAACCGCACGGCCACTTCGGCCGGCACTTGGGCAATTCCAGCAGGACAATGTGATACCCCACACGTCCAGAATTGCTACAGAATGGCTCCCAGAACACTCTTCTGAGTTTGAACACTTCCTCTGGCCACCAAACTCCCGATACATCAACATTATTTAGCATATCTGGGATGCCTTGCAACGTGCTGTACAGAAGAGATCTCCACCTCCTCCTGCTCTTACGAATCTATGAACAGACCTGCAGGATTATGGGGTCAA
The DNA here is from genome assembly GCF_023864275.1 of Schistocerca cancellata. Lineage (NCBI taxonomy): Eukaryota > Metazoa > Arthropoda > Insecta > Orthoptera > Acrididae > Schistocerca > Schistocerca cancellata. The sequence continues at coordinate 150,136,555 of NC_064630.1, forward strand.
TTCCCTCCAGTAATATTTCAGACATTAGGCGAATCCATGCCTAGTCGTGTTGTGGCACTTCTGCGTGCTCGCCGTGGCCCTACACGATATTAGGCAGGTGTACCAGTTTCTTTGGCTCTTCAGACTGTAGGAAGAGGGTTCAAAGGGCTCTAAGCACTATGAGACTTAATATCTGAGGTCATCAGTCCCCTAGACTTAGACCTACTTAAACCTAACTAACCTAAGGACATCACACACATACATGGCCGAGGCAGGATTCGAACCTGCGACCGTAGCAGCAGCGTGGTTCCAGACTGAAGCGCCTAGAACCGCAAGGCCACAGTGTAGGAAGAGTTGTAAGCATACACGATCATAATGTTTCATATTTACATGAACGTATCGATAATTTGAATGTTATAATATTAAGTGTTGTGGCACTTCCGCGTGCTCGCCGTGGCCCTTCACGATATTAGGCAGGTGTACCAGTTTCTTTGGCTCGTCAGTGTGTAGGAAGAGTTGCGAGCACACATGACAATACTGTTTCATTTTTACATGCACGTATCGATAATTCGAATGTTATAATAGTACTCGTATCTGGGCGAGCTAATCGGCCGCCTAGAACTGGTACGAGGTGAGGTGAATTTGTTGCACGGCTGAAAGGTTGCAGGTCCGGGGCTCAGAGGGCGCCGCAGCCAGCCCGGGTGGTTGAACATTGCCGACCAACCAGGTGCAGAGCTGGGAATTTGGACGGGTGATGCGCGCATTGCTTTTGTGCAGAGTATGGTCCAGGAAACGGTGGAATGTCAGACGCGGTTAAACATGGCCAAGTTACAGCTGTCTGAGATTCGACAACATCTCACATCAAATACTAATGCAAATCAGAATACATTTGCTATCTCACAAAAATGAGGCACATCCATTGACATAACAATATTTCAATATCTTTGAAACTACAGAAGTTAATATCTCACTGCGAATAAACATTTTCACTCCAACCCTCTGATTTAAAAGCTTTTAAATCACTTCATGCTATTTCAACAAAAGTTACCTCAAATGATAGCATTGCACTGTCCTCCCCGATAGCTGAATGGTCAGTCTGACGGACTGCCGTCCTAAGGGGCCCGGGTTCGATTCCCGGGTGGGTCGGGGATTTTCTCGGCTCAGGGACTGGGTGTTGTGCTGCCTTCATCCCCATCCGGCGCGCAGGTCGCCCAATGTGGCGTCGAATGTAATAAGACCTGCACCAAGGCGGCCGGACCTGCCCCGTAAAGGGGCCTCCCGGCCAATGACGCCAAACGCTCATTTCCATAGCATTGCACTATAGCTACTACCATCCCCGAAATCTATGTATCTGTACCTATTTTATTTATTTATTTGCGACGTCTTTTATATCTTTTCGTTATGCAAATGTTTGTAAGAACATCGTATTCTGCACATTTACGCAGCAAATGAACACAGCATCAGTACCTCACACATTGTTATACTTATGTTTGTATTCAATGAACAGTTTACTATCTTCCAGTAACTTTATTTAAATGTTGATTGTAAGTGATATGAAAAACTGTGCTAATTTGAAAGCGGTCAATCGCATGTGTTTGCGGACACCACAATTCAAAAGAGTGCCAGAAGACGCTTCTGTCAAGCAGGCATAAATAGTTGTTTAAGCAATTTTTAGCGATTAATTCGGTTGTTGGAAAACAATCGACTCATTCGGCTGTAGTTACACGTATCGACTGAATTATCCATTCATTCTTTACAGTGGAACTAGTCTGTGCATGCAACCAAATGAATACAGCCGTTCAATTAGTGGGACTACTCATTCATTCTTTTTCAGCTAAAACCACTCTTTAGTGTTTTAGATGACCGAGCTATCCATTCATTCTTCTGAGTGAAACCAGCCTGCAATAATTTAATTAGTTGAACTAAAGCAGTGCTACATTATACAGACAGAGAGTGAGCCTAAGTAGTATCTCAGGGGTATGCCAAAGTTAGGATAAGCAGTATACATTAAATTATGTACTGAGTGGACTAGAATGAGATTTTCACTCTGCAGCGGAGAGTATGTCTGTGTATTGTTGAGAAAGGCCATTGGCCGAAAGCTTTAAGTGCAAAACCCTTCTTGTTGCGCGTATCTGCGACTCAGTATCTCCGCTATAAGGTGAGTGGCAACTTTCCTTCTCATAATAAGGTTACATCCCATCTTGGATTTTCCTTTGTTTAATTTTAGATATTCAGTTGTCTAGAAGGCTCCTGGAGACCTGAGGAGACAACAGATTGATTACATTCTAGTGAAAGCACGTTTTAGGAACCAGATAAAAGATTGCAGGAGCCATCCATCTGCAGACATAGGCAGTGATCATAACCTGGTCCTGATGAAAAGTTCACTGAGGTTCAAACGTTTGAAGAAGAAGCCAGTAAAACTTAAATGGGAACTAGAAAATCTGAAAGCCGAGGGACTGGCAAAGCGCTATGCTCATGAAACAGACAACCTAGCTAAGAATTGTCAACATGGTGAAGTAAATGAAGACTGGGAACAAATTAAATCTGGTATATACAAAGCATCAGAAAAGATAGTTGGAAGAACTGAACCCAAAAACAAGAGGAAATGGATTTCAGCAGATATTATTGAGCTTATAGAAAACAGGAGATGATACAAAAATGCAACTGATGAACAAGGAAAAGCTGAATACAGAAGACTAAGGAATGTAGTTAATAGAGAAGCTAGGAAAGCAAAAGAAAATTTTCTTGAAGAAATGCGCAGATAAGTGGAAGAAAATATGCAAAACGAAAGAACTGATTTAGCCTACAGAACAGCAAATCAATTTTTTAACAAACGTAAAACAATACTCTCAGGTAAAATAGAAAATAAAGAGGGGTAAATGCTGTTTGGTGAAGACATGGTGAAGAGATGGAAAGAATACATAGAGGAGTTGTACACCGCAACATCTCTTTCGGAGGAAGTAATAGAAAGAGAAGAGCAAGAGACTAAGATGACAAGGGAGATGACATTCTGCAAGAAGAATTTGACAGAGCTCTAAAAGAATTACGGGATGACAAAGCAATGGGTATTGATGACATCCCTGCATAACTAATAAAGAATGCTGGTGACAGCATGAAAATGATGCTGCTTAAACTTATTAGGTCCACCTATAACACAGGAGAGATACCGACAGACTTCCAGAAATGTAACATTGTTCTCATACCAAAGAGGCAGCAGCTACAAAATGCGAACAATACCGAACTCTAAGCCTAACATCACATGCATCAAAAATTCTCATAAAAATAGTTCTGAAGAGAATTGAAGAGAAGGTGGAGGATATGCTGAGTGAAGATCCGTATGGTTTCAGATGGTGATTGGGAACAAGAGAGGCGATTCTGGCACTGAGACTCATTATCGAAAAGCGATTACAGAAAAATAAACCAACTTATATCGCCTTTGTAGACATGGAAAAGGCATTTGATAACGTTATCTGGCAAGAGATGTTCAGAGTGCTGAAGAAAAGTGGAATAAAGGGCCGCGCATGATTAGTCGAGCGGTCTCACGCGCTGCAGTCATGGACTATGCGGCTGGTCCCGGCGGAGGTTCGAGTCCTCCCTCGGGCATGGGTGTGTGTGTTTGTCCTTAGGATAATTTAGGTTAAGTAGTGTGAAAGCTTAGGGACTGCTGACCTTAGCAGTTAAGTCCCATAAGATTTCACACACATTTGAACATTTTTTTTGAATAAATTACAAAGACATCCGAGTGATACTCAGTTTCTATAAGAATGAGGTGGCAGTGATTAGGAATTGTCACCATGAATAAGAAGCAAATATTAGAAAAGGGGTAAGGCAAAATGTGCTTTCTCTCCTCTTACATTCAACGCTTACATCCAGGAAGCTATAGACCAAGTTCGAGAAACTACTGAGGTGGGGATCAAAATTAATGGGCAGAAGATAAACATGCTACGTCATGCAGATGATATTGTTATAGTCACAGAGACAAAAGAAGATATATAGGAAGTCCTCAGAACAATGGAAAAAATTCTGTGCAAATGAGTATGGAATGAGAATAAACAAGAAAAAGACTAAAGTGATGGTATGCAGTACAGGAGCAGAATATGAACCTCTGAGAATGAGAATTGGAAGAGAGGAGCTGGAAGTAATAGAGAAATTTACTTACCTGGGAAACAAAATCACAAGAGATGGTAGACCAAAATTGCATTTAATCGGAGATGGAACTTACTCACCAACAACAACATCACTTTGGAACTAAGGAAACGTATCATGAAAGGTTTCGTTTGGAGTGTGGCCCTATACGGACGTGAAACTTGGACAATTGGAAGAGAAGAGAGAAGACGGCTAGAAGCCCTGGAGATGTGGTGCTATAGAAGGATGAGGATCAGCTGGAGAGACAAAGTAACAAATGAAGAGGTGCTTAGAAGAGTACAGGAAAACAGATCTCTGTGGAGGCACATCCAAACAAGAAGAGACAAACTTGTAGGGCACATACTACGACACAACATCTTTGGAACAATAGCAGAAGGAGCTATTGAGGGAAGGACTCGGCGGGGGCGACCAAGGAGATCATACATGCAACAGATCATGAATGACGTTGCATATAACACACACGTGGAAATGAAGAGGAAGGCAAACAGAAGAGAGGAATGGTGCTCTGCTGCAAACCAACCTCAGGGTTCAACATTAAAAGAAAAGAAGTTGTCTGGAGCGCAGGGCGGCGTCGCGGTGTATGTTATCGCCCATTGTCGGCGGTTTCTCATTGTCTCAATAAAGAAGTATGGGAAATACAGGGTGTTCCAAAATTGTCTTTACAACTTTGATCACATATACACTACTGGCCATTAAAATTGCTACACCAGGAACATGACGTGTTACAGGGGCGAAAGTTAACCGACAGTAAGAAGATGCTGTGATATGCAAATGATTAGCTTTTCAGAGCATTCACACAAGGTTGGCGCCGGTGGCGACACCTACAACGTGCTCACATGACGAAAGTTTCCAACCGATTTCTCATACACAAACAGCAGTTGACCGGCGTTGCCTGGTGAAACGTTGTTGTGATGCCTCGTGTAAGGAGGAGAAATGCGTACTATCACGTTTCCGACTTTGATAAAGGTCGGATTGTAGCCTATCGCGATTGCGGTTTATCGTATCGCGACATTGCTGCTCGCGTTGGTCGAGTTCCAATGACTGTTAGCAGAATATGGAATTGGTGGGTTCAAGAGAGTAATACGGAACGCCGTGCTGGATCCCGACGGCCTCGTATCACTAGGAGTCAAGATAACAGGCATCTTATCCGCATGGCTGTAACGGACCGTGCAGCCACGTCTCGATCCCTGAGTCAACAGACGTGGACCTTTGCAAGACAACAACCATCTGCACGAACAGTTCGACGACGTTTGCACCAGCATGGACTATCAGCTCGGAGACCGTGGCTGCGGTTACCCTTGACGCTGCATCACAGACAGGAGCGCCTGCGATGGTGTACTCAACAGACCTGGGTGCACGAATGGCAAAACGTCATTTTTTTCGGACGAATCCAGGTTCTGTTTACAGCATCATGATGGTCGCATCCGTGTTTGGCGACATCGTGGTGAACGCACGTTGGAAGCGTGTATCGTCATCGCTATACTGGCGTATCACCCGGCGTAATGGTGTGGGGTCCCATTGGTTACACGTCTAGGTCACCTCTTGTTCACATTGACGGCACTTTGAACAGTGGACGTTACATTTCAGATGTGTTACGACCCGTGGCTATACCCTTCATTCTATCCCTGCGAAACCCTACATTTCAGCAGGATAATGCACGACCGCATGTTGCAGGTCCTATACGGGCCTTTCTGGATACAGAAAATGTTCGACTGCTGCCCTGGCCAGCACATTCTCCAGATCTCTCACCAACTGAAAACGTCTGGTCAATGGTGGCCGAGGAACAGGCTCGTTGCAATACGCCAGTCACTACTCTTGATGAACTGTGGTTTCGTGTTGAAGCTGCATGGGCAGTTGTACCTGTACACGTCATCCAAGCTCTGTTTGACCCACTGCCCAGGCGTATCAAGGCCGTTATTACGGGCAGAGGTGGTTGTTCTGGGTACTGATTTATCAGGATATATGCACCTAAATTGCGTGAAAATGTAATCACATGTCAGTTCTAAAAAATGGTTCAAATGGCTGTGAGCACTATGGGACTTAACAGCTGAGGTCATTAGTGCCCTAAAACTTAGAACTACTTAAACCTAACTAACCTAAGGACATCACATACATCCATGCCCGAGGCAGGATTGGAACCTGCGACCGTAACGGTCGCGCGGTTCCAGACTGAAGCGCCTAGAACTGCTCGGCCACTTCGGCCGGCCATGTCAGTTCTAATATAATATATTTGTCCAATGAATACCCGTTTATTATCTGCATTTCTTCTTGGTGTAGCACTTTTAATGGCCAGTAGTGTATTTCAGAAATGGAGGTAGGTAGAAAAGTGCGGTTGGCGGCATAGGGTTCATACATACCTGAGGTTCTAGTAATCTCTTAGCAGAATTCAGTGCGTTCAACAGTATTACGAAAACATTCAGTTCAAGTTACATCATAATTCACTCTAGTCACTAACACTGCTTTCGTAGTTTCTACAACAAGCTGTGTTTTGTCGCTGCTCCACACATCACTCATTTGGGAAAATACCCTTTCAGTAACAGCATACTGATACAGGCGAAATGAACATATAGTTCGGGATAAATCGTTTCATAATTGTTAATTCCAGCACAAATAGGTGCCCCGAATTACTTTCGAAACATTCGGGATAGAGCTAGGAAAATGATGACTATCACGAAAAAGGGGGGGGGGGGCAGAAGCACGAATGCTCATCTCAAATGTGTGCGCCGTCTATAGCACGCAGGTTGTCTAACCGATATTCGAGTTCCATGTCCGGCCTAGGATGTCCTCATTAAAGAGTGCTGTTGTTGCTCTGATGCGAGCTCACAGTTCGTGCAAGTTCCGCCAGAAGAAAAAATTATAATGGGATTCCGTGGGACCTGGGGTCAGATCTGGTCTGTACCAACCATCCCACACGTTGTACCAATTGCTGGAGGGTGGCCAGTCAATAACTATCATGGGAAAATAAGGGGAAAAAATCTGCTTTAGGTGTATGTGAACATTACGCCGTAAACTGCATCTTTCTACCTATTCCCATTTCTAAAATATACGAGATCACAGTTGTCAATATCATTTTGGAACATACTGTATGCGTATAGGAAAAAGTCTAAGCGTGCTTGCCGCTGCGTTTTTAATAGACTAAAACGAACAAACTATCTGTGGTTCGGTTCTGCTTTAATCAATTTTAACCAAGTTATTACAATCTATTTCCAATCAATCGAATTTCAACAAACACGAAAAAAGGTCCAGGTTTACCCCAGACACTTGTATAAAAATCCCTCCGGCACGCCTCTGGACGCCCTCAAAATTAGGACCAATCCGGGGAAATCCGAACGTATTGTAACCTGATTGTGGATGCAAAGATAAGCGCAATAGTTTCCTTAATCACCTATGAAGAAGAAAGGAATCTTGCCTTTTTTTAGCGACAGTTTGTATTCCGTTTTATAGGTAAAGTGTGATAATGTACATAAATGCAAAATCATTTGAATATTCAGCCGTTTATTTGTGTTTTATTTGTGTTTTGTTGTACAGAAAATTACGTCACGTGCCCACCGATGTTATCAGTTTACAGGTAGTATCATAGCTGTTAAAAATTCACAAGCACAAATTCTCAGGGCTATCTTTATGACGTTGGGAATCTGTTTGGGACTTGGAGAGATTATTTAATATTTATGTGTCCGCTTTAAAAGAGTTTTATATTACAAGGTTTCTCTATTAAATAGTTACGAGGGGCGTTTGAAAAGTCCGTGCAAAAATAAAAACTACTAATGTGTTTGGAGTAAACCTTTTTTATTTTTCGACATAGTCTCCTTTTAGACTTATACACTTCGTCCAACGCTGTTCTAATTTGTTGATCCCTTCCGAATAATAGGAATTGTTCAAGTCTGCAAAATAGCTATTATTTGCTGCAATCACCTCCTCGTTTGAATAAAATCTTTGTCCCACTAGCTATTTCTTCAAATTGGGGAACAAATAGTAGTTCGAGGGAGCCAAGTCTCAAGTCTGGAGACAAGGGGAGGGGGGGGATATGAAAAGAGTTGGAATCCTGTTTCCAATAATTTTGCGACCACAACTGCTGAGGTGTGTGCTGGTGCATTGTCGTGATGGAAAAGGACTTTTTGGCGGCGTTTTTCTTGCAGCTCGGTTTTCAAACGGTACAATAGCGATGAATAATATGCACCTGTAATAGTTTGACCCTTTTCCAGATAGTCGCTGAGGATTATCCCTTGCGAATCCCAAAAGACAGTCGCCATAACCTTTCCAGCTGAAGGAATGGTCTTCGACTTTTTTGGTGCAGATTCTCCCTTGGTAACCCATTGTTCAGATTGTTGTTTGGTCTCAGGAGTGCACAAATGTATCCATGTTTCATCCTCAGTGACGAAACGACGCTTAAAGTTCTGCGGATTTTCCTGAACAGCTACAAACCATCCTTGCAACACTTCACACGATTTTTGGTCAAACGTGAGCAATCGCGGAACCCATCTTGCGGATAGCATTCTCGTGTCCAAATGTTTATGCAAAATATTATGTACCCGTTCATTCGAGATGCCCACAGCACTAGCAATCTCATGCACCTTAACTCTTCTGTCATCCATCTCCATATCACGGATTTTATCAGTGATTTATGGAGTCGTAACCTCCACAGGGCGTCCAGAACGTTCAGCATCACTTGTAGCCATATGGCCACTCCAAAGATTTTGAAACCACTTATAAACTGTTCTAATTGAAGGTGCAGAGTCACCGTAATGTTTATCAAGCTTCTCTTTAGTCTCCTGAGGCGTTTTGCCTTTCATAAAGTAGTGTTTAATCACCACACGAAATTCGTTTCCGTTCATTTTTTGACAATCACTCGACTTCCTTGATTCACACGAATGGTAAACACAAAGAAATAGACCAATATGGCTGAAACTTGGTGTGCTTTCTTTCCAAAGATGCTACTAACTAAACATGGCGCCAGTGCTGCCATCTCTCGGACTTTGCACGGACTTTTCAAACGTCCCTCGTATTTTTTGCTTTTTAGCCTTGTGTATGTGAAAATTTTCAACTGATTTAACACATTTTGATGAGAATACAACAGACTTCAGGTTAATTTCAGTTGTTCTTCAACTGAGTCAACCAGTATATTGCTTCCTCATACGCATATCTCACGAAAAGTTTGCAAATTTAAAAACGAGAGAGAATCGAGCTCACAGGGAATAACAAATCGCAGAATGTTGTCCTCGACGGCGAGCGGTCACCAGAGACAAGGGTGTCGTCAGGAGTGCTCCAGGGAAGTGTGATAGTATCGCTGTTGTACTCTGCGTACACAAATGATTTGGCGGACAGGGTGGGCTGCATTTGCGGTTGTTTGCTGATGAAACCGTGGTGTACGGCAATGTGTCTAAGTTGAGTGAATGTAGGAAGATACAAGACAACTCTGACAAAATTTACAGTTGGTGTGACGAATGGCAGGTAGCCCTAAATATGGAAAAATGTAAATTAATGCGAATGAGTAGGAAGAAGAAACTTGTAATGTTCGGATACAGTATTACTAGTGTCCTGCTTGACACAGTCAAGTCGTTTAAATATTTGGGCATAACGTTGGAAAGCGATATTAGGTGGAACGAGCGGGTGGGAACTGTGGTAGGGAAGATGAATGGTCGACTTCAATTTATTGGGAGAATTTTAGGAAAGAGTGATTCACTTAAAGAAGACCGCGTATAGGACGCTGGTGCTTCCTGTTCTTGAGTACTGCTCGAGTGTTTGGGATCCTTAACAGGTCGGACTGAAGGAAGACATCTAAGCAATTCAGAGGCGGGCTGCTAGATTTGTTACCGGTAGGTTCGAACAACACCTACGTGTTACGGAGATGCTTCGGGAGCTCAAATGAGAATCTCTGAAGGGAAGGCGACGTTCTTTTCGAGAAACACTAGTGAGATAATTTAGAGAACCGGCGTTTGAAGCTGACTATCGAACGATTCCACTGTCGCCTACATATATTCCGAGTAACGACCAGCCGGCCGATGTGGCAGAGCGGTTCTAGGCGCTTCAGTCCGGAACCGCGCGACCGCTACGGTCGCAGGTTCGAATCCTGCCTCGGGCATGGATGTGTGTGATGTCCTTAGGTTAGTTAGGTTTAAGTAGTTCTAAGTTCTAGGGGACTGATGACCTCAGATGTTAAGTCCCATAGTGCTCAGAGCCATTTGAAACATTTGAGTAAGAACCACCAAGATAAGGTACGAGAATTCAGAGTTCATATGGAGGCATAACAGACAGTCGGTTTTTCCTCGCTCTATTTGCGAGTGCAACAGGAAAGGAAACGACATGTAGTGGTGCATGGTACAACTCGCCACGCACGGTACGGTGGCTTGCGGAGTATCTGTGTAAATGTAGATGTAGAATCGTTCTTAACTGCGAAACATTCGCGACTGGAACAAGAAAATAGGGAAATAGCAGTACCTACTCTCCGCCACACACCAGAAGAGAAGGCCAGTTAATACTGAATTGTTATACAGTTCTGAGATAAGTTGAAAGTTTCAAGTCTATAGCTTACAAGGAAGTTAGTCTAAAGTCAGTTGCAAAATTTGTACTGAACAGACCGACAGACAGACAGACAGACCGAAAAACATTGTACCCTCCGTCACACACCAGATTCGAAAGCGAGTTAATATTACAAGTTCATCAAGTTCTGAGCTATGCTGGAAGTCTCAAGTCCTAGCTTATCGGGAAGCTAGTTTAAAATCAACTGAAAAATTTGTACCGAGAAAAACAGACAAGAAACAGACCTAATAAAAGTGATTATTCATTTATATATTCACAAATCTACAGTGCAGCACCAGATATTAAACTATTAAAATCAAAAAAAAATACACTCCTGGAAATTGAAATAAGAACACCGTGAATTCATTGTCCCAGGAAGGGGAAATTTTATTGACACATTCCTGGGGTCAGATACATCACATGATCACACTGACAGAACCACAGGCACATAGACACAGGCAACAGAGCATGCACAATGTCGGCACTAGTACAGTGTATATCCACCTTTCGCAGCAATGCAGGCTGCTATTCTCCCATGGAGACGATCGTAGAGATGCTGGATGTAGTCCTGTGGAACGGCTTGCCATGCCATTTCCACCTGGCGCCTCAGTTGGACCAGCGTTCGTGCTGGACGTGCAGACCGCGTGAGACGACGCTTCATCCAGTCCCAAACATGCTCAATGGGGGACAGATCCGGAGATCTTGCTGGCCAGGGTAGTTGACTTACACCTTCTAGAGCACGTTGGGTGGCACGGGATACATGCGGACGTGCATTGTCCTGTTGGAACAGCAAGTTCCCTTGCCGGTCTAGGAATGGTAGAACGATGGGTTCGATGACGGTTTGGATGTACCGTGCACTATTCAGTGTCCCCTCGACGATCACCAGTGGTGTACGGCCAGTGTAGGAGATCGCTCCCCACACCATGATGCTGGGTGTTGGCCCTGTGTGCCTCGGTCGTATGCAGTCCTGATTGTGGCGCTCACCTGCACGGCGCCAAACACGCATACGACCATCATTGGCACCAAGGCAGAAGCGACTCTCATCGCTGAAGACGACACGTCTCCATTCGTCCCTCCATTCACGCCTGTCGCGACACCACTGGAGGCGGGCTGCACGATGTTGGGGCGTGAGCGGAAGACGGCCTAACGGTGTGCGGGACCGTAGCCCAGCTTCATGGAGACGGTTGCGAATGGTCCTCGGCGATACCCCAGGAGCAACAGTGTCCCTAATTTGCTGGGAAGTGGCGGTGCGGTCCCCTACGGCACTGCGTAGGATCCTACGGTCTTGGCGTGCATCCGTGCGTCGCTGCGGTCCGGTCCCAGGTCGACGGGCACGTGCACCTTCCGCCGACCACTGGCGACAACATCGATGTACTGTGGAGACCTCACGCCCCACGTGTTGAGCAATTCGGCGGTACGTCCACCCGGCCTCCCGCATGCCCACTATACGCCCTCGCTCAAAGTCCGTCAACTGCACATACGGTTCACGTCCACGCTGTCGCGGCATGCTACCAGTGTTAAAGACTGCGATGGAACTCCGTATGCCACGGCAAACTGGCTGACACTGACGGCGGCGGTGCACAAATGCTGCGCAGCTAGCGCCATTCGACGGCCAACACCGCGGTTCCTGGTGTGTCCGCTGTGCCGTGCGTGTGATCATTGCTTGTACAGCCCTCTCGCAGTGTCCGGAGCAAGTATGGTGGGTCTGACACACCGGTGTCAATGTGTTCTTTTTTCCATTTCCAGGAGTGTATATATATATTTAATGCGACAAATACGAAAATTCGCATTTCAGCAAATAAATATATACATTTTGAAAATACTTAATTTTTAGAAACACACTTTTCATTCACATGCTCTTCAAATCAGATCCTTTATTTGTCCCTAAAAAAGTTGTAAACACTAGTATAATAATAATGTCGTGTGACTAGGGCCTCCCGCCGGGTAGACCGTTCGCCGGGTGAAGTGTTTCGATTTGACGCCACTTCGGCGACTTGAGCGTCGATGGGGATGAAATGATGATGATTAGGACAACACAACACCCAGTCCCTAAGCGGAGAAAATCTCCGACCCAGCCGGGAATCGAATCCTGGCCCTTAGGATTGACATTCTGTCGCGCTGACCACTCAGCTACCGGGGACGGACATCAACACTAGTAATGGTCCTTGTATAAACGAAAAGGATGAAAAATACGTAAGTAAAATCACTCTAACACGGTGAGTGAGGAAAACATCCTGTAACACAGGCCCGGATCTGGGGGAGGGGGAGGGGCGGGGAGCAAACCCACGTACCTGCCGCGGGCGGCAATTTCAGGGGGCGCCAAATATTATTGAAGAAAAAAAAGGACATGGTTCACAAAGCCTCTATCATCCAGCGCACATTAGTATATCGATTATGCATATGATTTTGAAAGGCATCCCTACTGGTTTTAGAACATTTTTGAACACATTCTAAGTTGATTTCTGAACGGTTCATAAGTAGATTTTTGAATGTGTGCATAGGGTACGTGATGTCTCTGCCAGGGGAATCCCCGTCGCATCTAGCAACGAAAAACTTTCCCGCAGCCAAAGGGGGGGGGGGGGGGGGCATACGAGCTAAGCCGAACAAGCCCGACCGCGAGAATGTCAATCGCTGTTTATGTGGTTGATTGGGTGTGCGAATGATCAGCGTTGTTATAATTATTAGCGAAATCCATAGATTCAGACTACTGGAGTGTGTTACAACTGCTGCAATATTACAAAGGACTATTTCGTTTTATCTAGCAATGACAAAATAGACGTAATCAAATCGAGAAACCACACCACTCTTGGATACTACTCGTATTAACAGCTTTTTCAGTGTTGGACAATGAAATTTTGATTTTTCATGTAGCAAAGCGTCTGACGAACTTTGATAAGATAACAGATAATTTAGCAGAAAGGAAAGCACGCCGTGCAAAGCTATAGCAAGATTACAGAGAGAAAAAAATGCTGGGACCTAAGGACTGGATAAATGTGTACTGTCTTGCTTTTCTCTTGTCTTTACTGTTTTATGATTCCTGTATTTAATTTCATGTCACACAAAAGAGAAAGTTACTAACTAATAGGCAATAAAGAATGCAAATTTTCTGAGGAGTTCTTATTCTCCCCGTCACAAATAACCCCTCCCAGTATTAATTGCGAGTTCTTTTCAAGGAGGGGGGGGGGGTGTCAAACCACCCGACTGGTATCAGAAGAGGCACTACAGGACATTTTAATTTCCATTGTCCTGAATATCGGTCTGATGACTTCCATTACAAAATATACACGCCTGAATTCCACAGTGCGAAATACAGTGACGTCCGTAGAAGAAGGCTGTGGTGAAGAGGCGTGGCACCGAACTGTGGCACACTTAAGGCCAAATAGCATGTCTTACATTTCCTCGAAGATATATGTTTTATGTGTTCTGTTTGCTAGAAACTCTTCAAGCGATTCACACAGTTGGTATTTTGTTCATTAGGCTGCAGTGCGGACCGCATCGCCATGCCTTCCGGAAGTCAAGGAACACGACCAATTGCCTGGACGCCTGCATCTAGTGCTTTTTTGTGTCTCGTGGACTAATAGACTGAAATAAGTTTCACACGATCGTTGTTTGTTGATTCCTACAAGAGGAGAATTTTGGTCTACAGAAAAGTCATAATACGCGAGCATAAAACACTTTCGAAAATTCTACAACAGACTGACCTAAGAGACGTCTTCTGTTCGACGACCCTTCTGGGAAACAAGACTGACCGGTGCTTTTTTCCTGTCATCAGTAACCTCGCAACTCTAAGAGACCTACCTTACACTGCTGGTAGGAGAGGGAAGGTTTTTTTGCATACTTTTATAGAATCGAATTGGTATCCCGTCAGGTCTAGTTCCTCTGATGAGCGATTTTAGTTGCTTTTCTAGTCCTTGATCACTTCTTCCGGTATTTGTTATTCTGCCGTTCGTGCGACGATTTGTAGAAAGAACAATAGTGCCATCTTCCTTTGTGAAACAACTTAGGGTAAGACTTTCATACTTCAGCCGCTCGTCCTCTTGTTTCAGAACCATTATGATTACAGAATGTCTGAACAGATAGCTTCGATCTGTTTACTGATTTAACATAAGATTTTCTGGTAGAGTTTTTACTTGCTTCGTTTACTTGTCTAACTGTGATGCTTTCGATACGTTTAAATTTGCATTTAATCTCTCTTTGCTTTAGTAGCAGCTTGTCGAACGTAGTACGGTTGTCGAACGACGGTGATTCTTTTCCATCCTTCACAATTTTGTTCGGCACATATCTGTCTAAAGCGTATTTTACAATGTTATTGATCTGTTTCTATTGACGTTCAGCATTATCGATGCTGGAAATGAAATTTTCGTGTTGAACTGTGAGGTGTTCTGAAACTGGGCCGGCCGGAGTAGCCGAGCGGTTAAAGGCTCTACAGTCTGGAACCGCACGACCGCTACGGTCGCAGGTTCGAATCCTGCCTCGGGCATGGATGTGTGTGATGTCCTTAGGTTAGTTAGGTTTAAGTAGTTCTAAGTTCTAGAGGACTTATGACCACAGCAGTTGAGTCCCATAGTGCTCAGAGCCATTTTTTTTTTTTTTTTTTTTTTTTGTTCTGAAACTGTCTCTTGTCGCTCTTGCTAAACAGAAAGATCTTTCTATTTTTCTTTCTGTTCCTAAGTACTGCCGTATTCAGTGATGCCTAACGGCCTAATGATCACTGATTAACAGTTCTACATTAACTAAGTCGGAAAGTTCGAGACTGTTTATCACTAGCAGATCTAAGATGTTATCTTCAGGAGTCGGTTCTTTAATTAACTGCTTAAGACATTTCTCGGATAAAACCTTTAGAACAATTTCAATCAATTCTCTGTCCCTACTGGCCGACTCTCCCAGTCTAAGCTAAAATGGCCACCTAAAACTACTACAAGACCAAGATGATGATGATGATGATGATGATGATGATGATGATGTTTGGTTTGTGGGCGCTCAACTGCGCGGTCTCAGTGCCCATACAAAGTCCTAGTTTTTGCACAGTCCAATTTTTTTACACAGTGCAACCTAGCCACTCTCACTGATGATGATGATGACGAAATGATGAGGACAACAAAACACCCAGCCCCTGGGAAGAGAAAATCCCCAAGCCGGTGATCCAGAGGTAGCAACGCTAGCCAACAAGACAAAGAAATTTGCGCGAAATATTCTCCAAGATAGTCCTCAGGTGCCCCGACACTACTATTGCTGAGGCAGGAGATGTATAAAGGCATCTGATGAGCAAGTCTGATCCATCTTTAACACATGTCTTCACCAAAATTATTTCGCAGTCTGAATCTGTACTAACCTGACTGGATATCAATTTTTATGTTATAAACACGCCTCCACCACCAGCGTTCACCTATCTTTGAAACATATATTCCAGTCGGCGTTTAGAATTTCATTGCTACTGACATCTAGTTTCAGCGAGCTTTATTTCCCTAGTGATATGTGGGCATTGTTACTGTTTATTAAGTGACACTAGTTCCTGGACCTTTCTGCTACTCAGTCTCGAATCAGACTGTGGAAGGATTTCTCTGTCATAAAAACCACATGTGCATGTCACACGTACTCCGCTCCTCTGGTAGATGCTTCTGTCTTGGAATTGAAGACCACAACACCACACACGAGGTACGCATCGGTGAACTCTTCGTCAGTAGACCCACCCATGCTTCAGTATTGTACTACAATCATACAACTGAAATACCCGAAAAACAAACCAGAGACAGAACCAAGCAGTACTGAAAGATAACTTGAGACCGAAGAGTAAAGTGAGCATTACTATTGGCAACAGCAAAAATACTGCGAGTGAATGAAAAAAAAATGGTTCAGATGGCTCTAAGTACTATGGGACTTAACATCTGGGGTCATCAGTCCCCTAGACTTAGTACTACTTAAACCTAACTAACCTAAGGACATCACACACGCCGGCCGGTGTGGCCGAGCGGTTCTAGGCGCTACAGTCTGGAACAGCGCGACCGCTACGGTCGCAGGTTCTAATCCTGCCTCGGGCATTGATGTGTGTGATGTCCTTAGGTTAGTTAGGTTTAAGTAGTTCTAAGTTCTAGGGGACTGATGACCTCAAAAGTAAAGTCCCATAGTGCTCAGAGCCATTTTTTAACATCACACACATCCTTGCCCGAGGCAGGATTCGAACCTGCGACCGCAGCGGCAGCGCGGTTCCGCCCTGAAGCGCCTAGAACCGCTCGGCTACAGCGGCCGGCAGCGAATGAAACAAGTTTGTTTCTAGACAGGACACACGGTGCATACCGTCGATTTTGCGCGGTTGTGCAGATAATTTCAGTGCAATACAGATACAAAGATAAAGGTGGTAAGAAATCAAACGGAATCCACTTATTGTGTATGACGAGTCACCGGAGACCACTGGTTCCTTATAACAAAAAACTCAGAAAATGCTCCTGAACAACCTCTTAAATTTTTTCTTTGAAGTTGTGATTTACCATGTAAATATAGTTGTAACACCTAGACGCGGCTTGCACTTTCGCCCAATAAGTCAGTTTAGGGACCTGGGATTCAGAATGTGTCAGAACTGTTCCGAACACTCTTCACGGCGTTGTAGTGTTATCCGTCTTGTCTCACATCACGTGTAGGCGATCATCGAATGGTGCGTTATCGGAGCATTGATGAGGTAATGCTCGGCACTTGTCTCGGAGTGCTGTAACACTACAGCCTTCATTATCTGCGAGTCGGCACAAACAGAAGCCGAGCTGTCACCTAACACCAAGTGAGGTTTTATCGCGTCCCAGATTAATGGAGGTCGGCACCTTCTCATCAGTTACATATTCGGCGTCTGAAATATCTCCAGAAAGGTTAACGTAGAAGCCACTACGATTTAAGGAGAAATGTTGTGAGCTAATATAAGTATCCACTGACAAATTGATTGCTGATTATGGGGCTATAGCATCTATGTAATTTATACAAACTCTTTTGACGTGATAGGCAACACTAGAGTGCAAAGGGTTCTCTTCTTCGCGTACTCTAACGACAACACCTGTGCACTACAGCCCAAAATTTTTCGATCACCTATCACAACTATGGATTTGTAGTTAAAACAAAGATTTATTTTCGGATATTCCATCATATCCTCATTCTGACGATAAAACAAGTACAAACATGTAAAGACTAAGCGCGTCTGTTGTGTATTTGACTATCTGTCCACATAGAAGGGCGCTGACAACGTGCTTTTACCTAAGATGATTCCGTTCGAATAGGCCCCATTCGTTCTGCTGTCTGTGTACCAGTCAGTTCGCATTAGTTTACAGCACATTTTGTTGAGCTAGCTGTGTGTTATTATACCTGATCAGGTTCAGAATTTATTACCTCCCAATAGGGTGGAAGGAGTAGCTCAATTTGTAGGACGTGCTGTAATTTTAGCTCTGCATCAGAAAGGCTATTCTACACCGAAGCGCCAAAGAAACTGGTATAGGCATGCGTATTCAAATACAAAGATATGTAGACGGGAAGAATAGGGCGCTGTGGTCGACAACGCCTATATAAGACAACGAGAGTCTGGCGCAGTTGTTAGATCGGTTACTGCTGCAACAATGGCAGATTATCAAGATTTAGTGAGCTTAAGCGTGGTGTTATAGTCAGCGCAGGAGCGGTGGGACACAGCATCTCCGAGGTAGCGATGAAGTGGGGATCTTCCCGTACGACCATTTCACTAGTGTACCGTGAATATCAGGAATCCGGTAAAACATCAAATCTCCGACATCGCTGCGGCCGGAAAAAGATCCTGCAAGAACGGGACCACCGACGACAGGAGAGAATCGTTCAACGTGGCAGAAGTGCAACCCTTCCGCAAATTGTTGCAGATTTCAATGTTGAGACATCAACAAGTGTCAGCGTGCGAACCATTCAACGAAACATAATCGACATGGGCTTTCAGAGCCGAAGGCCCACTCGTGTACCGTTGATGACTGCACAACACAAAGCTTTACGTCTCGCCTGGGCCCATCAACACCGACATTGGACTGTTGATGTAGGGAAACATGTTGCCTGGTCGGACGAGTCTCGTTTCAAATTACTTCAAGCGGATGGTCGGGGTACGGGTATGGAGACAACATCATGAATCAAATGGTTCAAATAGCTCTGATCACTATGGGACTTAACATTTGAGGTCATCAGTCCTCTAGAACTTAGAACTATTTAAACCTAACTAACCTAAGGACATCACCCACATCCATACCTGAGGCAGGATTCGAACCTGCGACCGTAACAGTCGCGCGGTTCCGGACTGAAGCGCCTAGAACGATCAGCCACAGCGGCCAGCCATCATAAATCCATGGATCCTGTATGTCAGTAGGGGACTGTTCAAACTCGTGGAGTCTCTGTAGTGGTGTGGGACGTGAGCAGTTGGAGTGATATGAGACCCCTGATACGACTCTGAAAGGTGACACGTACGTTAGTATCCTGTCTGATCACTTGCATGCATTCACGTCCATTGTGAATTCCGATGGACTTGGGCGATTCCAGCAGGATAACGCGACACCCCACACGTTCACAATTGCTACAGAGTGGCTCCAGGAACACTTTTTTGAGTTTGAACACTTCCACTAGCCACCAAACTCCCAAGACATGAACATATGTGGGATGCCATGCAACGTACTGTTCAGAAAATATCCCCACTCCCTCGTACTCTTACGGATCTATGGACAGCCCTGCAGGATTATGGTGTCAGTTCCCTCCAGCACTACTTTAGACATTAGTCGAGTCCATGTTACGTCGTGTTGCGGCACTTCTGCGTGCTCGCGGTGGCCCTACACGTTATTAGGCCAGTTTCTTTGGCTCTTCAGTGTATAAGACAACAGCAACAAAAACTGGCGTAGCGCAATCTACAGCGGTGTGTACACTGCAGCGGCTCATGCAAACTGGTTTCAATACAAGTGTTTCGCGATCTGGAAGACCCTGAGTAACATCGTACAGGGAAGATCAGTCCATACATGTGCAGAGTAAACGTTAGAAGAATCGTACTGCACCTGAAATGAACAGCATGCGAACAGCTCCAACCTCTGTTTCAAAAGTGCAACGCCGTCTCTGTGAACAAGGTCTAAAGGGATGCATAGCGGCTAAAAAACCTGGTTACGCAAACCTTATTAGGTGAAATGACTGCAGTGGGCGCAACAGCACAAAAACTGGAGCGTGAAGCAATGTTCCAAGGCGTTAACCGCCTTATTCACGGACGAATCTAAGTCGGAAGTACTTGGAAGCCATCGTTGAATGTTTGATCTTCGACTTCGTGGAGA
The DNA here is from genome assembly GCF_023864275.1 of Schistocerca cancellata. NCBI lineage: Eukaryota > Metazoa > Arthropoda > Insecta > Orthoptera > Acrididae > Schistocerca > Schistocerca cancellata. The sequence goes on from NC_064630.1 coordinate 150,156,486, forward strand.
ACGTATGAAGAGCCAGTGACTGACCCCAACGGTGAGGCATGGTGGAAGGTCGGTCATGATGTTGGGATGCTTTGCGGGCGATAAAGCCGATGATCTAGTGAGAATTAATGGAACATTAAAGGGTGAAAGATATCACAGGATACTGACAAACAACGCAGTTCCATCTAGCAACAAACTTATTGTTCATGGCTTTGTTCTGCAGCAGGACAATGATTTCAAACACGCTTCTATGTTATGCAGACGGTATATCAATAGAAAAGAGAAATTTGAGGAACTGGAGAATATGATCTGCGCAATTACAGCATTATGGAGACAGCATGCAACAACCATGAAACTGGTAAGAAGTGCACTACGTGCTTGGATAGGTAAATACAATACTGGCCATTAAAAGTGGTACACCACGAAGATGACGTGCTACAGACGTGAAATATAACCGACAGGAAGAAGAAGCTGTGATATGCAAATGATTAGCTTTTCAGAGCATTCACACGAGGTTGGCGCCGGTGGCGACACCTACAACGTGCTGACACGAGGAAAGTTTCCAACCGATTTCTCATACACAAACAGCTGTTGACCGGCGTTGCCTGGTAAAAGGTCGTTTTGATGCCTCGTGTGAGGAGGAGAAATGCGTACCATCACGTTTCCGACTTTGATGAAGGTCGGATCGTAGCCTATCGCTATTGCGGTTTATCGTATCTCGACATTGCTGCTCTCGTTGGTCGAGATCCAATGACTGTTAGCAAAATATGGAATCGGTGGGTTCAGGAGGGTAATACGGAACGCCGTGCTGGATCCCAACGGCCTCGTATCACTAGCAGTCGAGATGACAGGCGTCTTATCCGCATGGCTGTAACGGATCGTGCAGCGACGTCTCGATCCCTGAATCAACAGATGGGGACGTTTGCAAAACAACAACCATCTCCACCAACAGTTCGACACCGTTTACAGCATCGTGGACTATCAGCTCGGAGGCCACGGCTGCGGCTACCCTTGACGCTGCATCTCAGACAGGAGCACCCGCGATGGTGTACTCAACGACGAACCTGGGTGCACAAATAGCCAAACGTCATTTTTTCAGATGAATCCAGGTTCTGTTTACAGCATCGTGATGGTCGCATCCGTATTTGGCAACATCGCGGTGAACGCACATTGTAAGCGTGTATTCGTCATCGCCATACTGGCGTATCACCCGGCTTGATGGTATAGGGTGCCATTTGTTACACGTCTCGGTCACCTCTTGTTCGCATTGACGGCACTTTGAACAGTGGACGTTACATTTCAGATGTGTTACGACCCGTGGCTCTAACCTTCATTCGATCCCTGCGAAACCCTACATTTCAGCAGGATAATGCACGACCGCATGTTGCAGGTCCTGTACGGGCCTTTCTGGTTACTGAAAATGTTCGACTGCTGCCCTGGCCAGCACATTCTCCAGATCTCTCACCAATTGAAAACGCCTGGTCAATGGTGGCCGAGCAACTGTCTCGTCACAATACGCCAGTCACTACTCTTGATGAACTGTGGTATCTTGTTGAAGCTGCATGGGCAGCTGTACCTGTACACGCCATCCAAGCTCTGTTTGACTCAATGCCCACGCGTATCAAGGCCGTTATTACGGCCAGAGGTGGTTGTTCTGGGTACTGATTTCTCAGGATCTATGTACCCAAATTGCGTGAAAATGTATTCACATGGTAATTCTAGCATAATATATTTGTCCAATAAATACCCGTTTATCATCTGCATGTGTGTAGTAATTTTAATGGCCAGTAGTGTAATTAGCATTCCAGCACAACTGCACAGCTTAGGTAGGAGCCATCTACATTACGTGTATAAGGACAGGCGGGTGTACCGAGCGAGGTGGCGCAGTGGTTAGACACTGGACTCGCATTCGGAAGGACGACGGTTCAATCCCGCGTCCGGCCATCCTGATTTAGGTTTTCCGTGATTTCCCTAAATCGCTCCAGGCAAATGCCAGGCTGGTTCCTTTCAAAGGGCACGGCTGACTTCCTTCCCCGTCCTTCTCTAATCCGATGAGACCGATGACCTCGCTGTCTGGTCTCCTTCCCCAAAACAACCAACCAACCAACAGGCGGGTGTCTCACACAGAAACAGCATTTGAATGTAGATTGTATGTGAGAACCTCACGTTATGCTTTGAGTAACAAGGAAAAGTGTCTTGCAGCACGTGTCCGAATTTAACAGCGGCAGGATCATGGCTTGTTGAGAATGCAGCTTATCGTTCCATTACATTGCTGTCTGTGTTGATAAGGCTTCCACAATTGACATGTGGAATCGATGGGTTCAACGCCTTTCAGGGTCTCAATGGTATCACGGGGCTAATGTCTTAAAAGGACAGATACATTGTTTGTTCAACCGTGCGGGATTGTACAGTTCACGCAGGATGCGTAGGCCGATGCGCAGTGACCACTTTTCGTCCAAGGTAGGTGCTCGACGAGTTCATTCGTTTGTTCAGGAGGGGACGCCGACTATGTTTGCCTGCTATCGGCCTGTCAGCGACGACAAATCAAGGCTCGCGCTCTGCAATCTTTCTCAATCTATTTTACAGGAATTATATGGTAAAAATTTCAATTTTTCGTTACTTATAGCTTTATATGTTAGCTTCATGGTGACGTGCCCATCATTTCGTTAACTGTCGTAGTTATTGTGATTTTTGCATTTGAGTAAGACACTACACGAAATACGAAAAAGTTTGCAATAAAAATTGAGGTCGCTAAGATTTTACGTTTGGTGCATATTATCTAGTATGGGAATATAATACTTAGGCAACACATGGAATTTTTCCTTATAATTGAGTGGAGGTGTCTATCTGTCACGAATCTCGAGAAAATTGATCTGACGTAGCATACTCATTTGCGATCGCGTGTGCCAGCAATAAAGCCAGAATGAAGCATCCACAACATTTCTCATATTTCATAAACTGTTTCAGATATCAAAATGAGATTTTGGCAAAATGATAGCACGCAAAGAGGAGAGTACTTTGCCTTGTGGTTATTATGAAAAACTCCATTATCTACTGTGTTATTCTACTAACTACGGACTTTTTTGATGAAAAAATGTAATTTTTCAGGGCTAAACGACAGATACTGTAGGTTTGGAACAATGTAAGTGAAAACAGTACATATTCTCAGTTCCTTACTTGATAAACTACTGTTTCAGGATTCTCTCACAATGGCGTGTGCCCAACTCTTAGTGAGGTGGCATTGTGTAAACTTCTCTGTATTTTGGCAAAATAAGCAAATTTTTACATGGCAGCAAGAGAAATGTAGGTTTCACTCAAAATAAACCAGTCATGACGCTTCTGTGATAGTTGCGAATGGTTAACAAGCCAGGCGGAAATAAATTGCTGCTTTTGTTGCATTTTCAGCGGAATTTCTGTTTAGATACTAACGAAAGCAGAGGTGGTAGTAAATCTTTTTGAATGGACACCATGCAAGTGTGGCCGTGGATGAGCTCCACTTAATATTCACAAAAAAAAAACGTGAATATGGGCCTCAGTTTATTCAAGGCAGGGTGGTATATTGAATTTAGTTGGTGTTTATTTTACGGGCATTAGCCTGCGGTCAACGCCAGAGAAATTCACCTTTGGCTCTTGCCTAATGTCCGTGAAACAAAATCACCAAAAATGAACACTGCAAGGTGGCACTCATCATCATCATCACACAGGCCCAGTATCTGATGCGATACAATGGGTGCTATAGGCACACAACAATCACTTCTGATTTGCATAGCCGATAGTTTGGGCAGCAAGCATTGTATTTCTGATTTGTTAAGTTATCTCCCTGGCCCATGCCACAGCAGCTGTGGGACCAAATTCTCTCTGACACTGACTACACTCGCCTCTTCCTTGGGGGGACATTTTCATATATAGCTCGCTCAAATCCCACGACCTGTTACAACTGTCCCTACTCTAAAAAAGATACTTGCCATAGAGGGCGCTCACCACAAGTTGGTCTTAGGTTGGTCTCAGACTAAAGATCACAGTTTTTGTCTGCTCAGTTTAGATACTTTTGTGGATACAACACTTGTTTTCTGTCCCTTTCCATCTCACTTCAAATTGCGAAGCTGAGAATCTTGTGCCCACATTCAAATTGCAGATGATCAAAGCCACCAGTACTGCCTGTATGGAAGATGTGCTTCATGCTTGTTTATCAGCATACAGAAACATTGCAGTCCAGGACCTGTCACCAGCTGGAATTCTGCATGGGTGCCAGCAGCATGTGCCTCTGGACCTCTGCAGCTGGCACCACAACATCAGATGTAAAGTAGCCACACCTGATATGCATTCAGGTGGTTCAAAGCTGGATTGCTGCAATCTCGTCCGAAATGTTCTGCTGCAGGACTTGAAGGCTATGAGGGTTGTTGCAATGCTCCTTAGACTTGAGGGCTCGTCACACAAACTAATCACATTCAGACAGATTGGGTGACCTCAGTGGCCAGCCAGGGCCACAACCAGATTGATCTCTGCTAATAACTCTGTCAGGAGTGAAGATTTTGTAAATGTGCTCCAAGATTCGGCTGGCTATATGGGCAGTTCGTTCATCCTGTTGAAAGTAACTGTAGGTCTTTTCCACCTCCATTAATGCTGCCACAGATAGTTTCAAAATGTTGGCAATGTAATGTGCCGAAGTCTGTGTCTGATGAAAGAAGATGGGACCAATAATGTGGCATGTAGATACTGCACACCAAATCCTAACCTTCTGATCATGCAGTGGTGTTTCGTGAAGTTATGCAGATTCTCCGCTGCCCAGAACCTGTGAGTCTGTGGGTTGACATAACCACTGAGGTGAAACCAGGCTTCATCAGACATCAAGAACAGATCCATGTCCAAGCCATTCGTTGTTACCTCAGTGAACAACCACTCACAAAACTGGAGGCACTGAAGAACATCTGCTGGTTTTAATGCATGAACAACAGATACTCAATAGGGATACATGTGCAAGTCCAGGTGAAGTATTCGTCCGCATGATCGACGTGATATGCCCGTCTCTTGTGACAGGTATCATGATGCTGATTTGGTAGGACTCTGAGGCATTTTCTGGTGAACTGCGGCCACATTTTCTGGTGTGTGGGCATGTTTTGGAATGTGTTATGACTTTTTCAAAACGTATCTTCTCTTATGCCATTTTCGAACTAAGTATTGCATGGCACACTTTGCTGGCACTTTGTCACTATTAAACTTCTCAGCAAATAACTGACCACACCATTTCCAAGACTCTGTTGTCACATAACTTTCACAACAAACACCCGCTGCTCCCCTCATAGCAAGGGTACATATCGTGTGCATGTCATGGGTTGTCATTATATTCAAACATTCATGACCAATGGTGTCCACTTGTCCGAGCCACTTTTATTGGCCCCATCCTATACATGCAGTGCAGAACCATAGAGTTAAATTAAAACACTCACCGTGTGTTAACATATAATAAATTTCATTGCGGGTATATTTACACTGCTGGCCATTAAAACTGCAACAACAGGAAGGATAGCAAATAAAGAAATATTAATTACTGCACATATGTGGTACAGTGGGAAGAATACGTGATTAAATTTGTAGGTAATGTGGGAGGTTACTGGATGGTCAGGAAGGCCATCTGACCAAATGTCACTAAAATTGCTTCAATCAATATAATATTGCTGACTCCACAGAGATCTAAAACAGACAAGGGAGGAGGAGGAGGAGGAGGAAGAGGTGATGGAGATTGGAGATACGAGGTGCGAAGTATGTTACATAGAGCTGCCACCTCTGGCGCAACAATGGCTATAATCTGGCTAGGCATCGAGCCAAACTGAACTTGGGTGGCAGATACAGGTACATCTTTCCTTGCTGCTTCAGCTTTGTGCCACAGTTCATCGATCAATGTGGCTGACAGGTGGTGGTGTGAAAGTCTCTCAGCAACCAATGACCGAATGTTTTCAGTAGGTCAGAGACGTGGAGAATGGGCTGGATAGGGCAACATTCAAACATCTTGACTATCGAGGTAGGTCAGGACAACACAGGAAACGTGAACTTGTGTTATCTTGTTTAACAATATCACTACGGAGACCTCATGAGTGCAAGGTTCAAAACTCGATCACAGTGATGATAGTGGGCAGGCAGTTAGGTCAGCTCTTTGTGATGAAACAGAGGAGCTGTTTGAGGGTTGGTCTCTCTACCTCTGCTTTGACTTGAGTAATTTCTTTTGCAGTGATGAGGATTCCATCTAGAACATTCTGTGGTTCCCTATCGGTAGCAAAACACTTCAGCTTCTGTTCGTCAAAGAGAGGAATGGGACCCTAGGGGAGCCAGGGTAGTACACGCACGCTGGCATGCTGAGTGGTGATCTACAGTGGACGTGGTATTGGTAATTATTGGTGCTTTCTTCAGAATAAAACCACCTGTGTAATCATGGAGCTGTTTTCTGCAGTATATGGCTGCAAGAGACAAAGAGGGCGACTGGAGTTTTGTGGTTCATAATCAGAAAATTTTTGGATTTTTTTTAATGCCAAAATAATTGACATTCTTTCTTTTTGTTGTAGCTATAGCTGAGTTGAATAGAGTTTAGTGTTTTCAGGTGTATGTAGTGAAATGTTCTGTGCCATCAGGGTTTTTATGAGGTAAAACATCACCATTGTACATTGGGAGGCATTGGTGGCAAGGACCTGTGGTTTACTGGGATCAAACATAGCTAGGCATGTGACACTCAGCAAAGGCCCCACTTTAAGCGATTAAAAGCCTGTTGGCAAGCAGTGGTCCACTGAAATTTGGAGCCTTTTTTTTCCTCAGGAACTTGAGAGGCACGCTAAAGAGATTTATAGGGTATAACTGTACTAAATTATGAGTGTGTGTTGTATCTTGAGGATAATGTAACTAGGAACATATGATGTTCCTTGGTCAGTGTTTCAATCTAATGAACAATTTTAGAATTCCACCTGAAATGCATATTAGTGACCACCATAAGCAGTTTCTGGCATTTTCTACTATTTTTTTGTTGTAAGAGACGAGTTAAGTGTTTTGTGCAGCATTTGTAAAAAAAAAAAAAATTTATGAGATCAAATGAACTGAATTTCTCTAATAAAAAAAATTTATGAGATCAAATGAACTGAATTTCTTTAATGTTTTTACAATCTTATGTGTGTTAAAAACATAAATTTATGTTAGTTTAAAACAGTTTCTATTCAATGGTGTTTTTAATTTCTGATGATACTCCTACTTAGGTCAATTTCACTTACTGATTATCGCTACGTAATGAATAACGTAACAGATACACTACAATATTGCAGTGCCTATGTTGTCCATCACTACAATGCAATGTTCCTTTGGACACACATGCATGTCAGAAGGAATGGGCACTGCAGTGATTACAGTCATGAAACACATTAAATATATTCGCAGTTGCAAATATGAATAACCATCAGCTTTATAATGGAATGACAACACTGAAAATTCTGCCAGACCGTGACTCAAACCCAGATTTCCCACTTATCATGCACAGTCACCTTACAATTAGGCTATTCAAGCATTTCTCACAGGTGGACCCAACCTTCCACATGTCATCAGCCAATGTCTACTACCTCCACTCAGACATGTATTATGTATATTCCATTACACGGGAGACATTGTAATCAGAAGTCGCTTGCCTGTGTCAATGGGTAAATATGATAGCGCAGTACCTGTGTCATTCATAAGCACAATGCAATGTTGCTTTGGTTGGATCAACATAGTCTTTTGATCCAAAGGATAGGTCAAGGAAGATCCAAAAACAGGGTACACTGTGGAGGCATGCATGTTTGCGCTCTGACAATGGGCAACAGTGGGAGAAGATGGGAGTTCAGAGCAGAGACACTGTATGCGAACAGCAATCATGACCCCAGTGCTAGGTCTCTTGTAGTGGAAAGTTGATTTCCTATCAGGAAAAAGAATTCAATAGTTTGGATGCTCAGAGTAGCAACAAATGTGTATCACACAGCCAAGCAGCAGTTCACAGGTCTGGTCTGAAAGGCACTGTCGCAAGTCGCAGCCCACAATGGTGTATCAGGTCCAGCATCTGCAATGCTGAACGTAATGTTGAGCCGTATGCCAGGCTCCCATAATCAAGAAGGGACAGGAGCAAACTTTGTAAAGTTGCAAAAGTGCAGAACCGGTGGCAGCCCAGGAGTGCACCTTACATATGGTGGCCTGCAGTTGGCATTCAGCATCACGCATAACGGAGGATCAATATTAATTGTAAAAATCTTCAGTATACAGAGCAGGTGACAATGTCAATCACTCAGCTGCAGCTAGACCATTGATATCCACCATAAAAAGTGGCACACTCAGTACCAGCCCTGTGGGACCCATTTGAGGTAGGGGTATTAGGGGTATGTGGGAAGCACAAACTTGGAAATGAAAGTGTGACAGGAAGTTCCAGAGAATAATCAGGAGTGGACCCCTGAGACCCCATTTACATAGGGTAACAAGGATGGGATGGTGCCACGTGGTGTCATAGGCTTTTCGCAAGTCAAAGAAGACAGCAATGAGGTGTTGACACTGGGCAAAAATTCACTAACTGGCAGACAAGACTGTCAACAGTAGAAAGGCCTTGGGAAAGAACACCCTGGAACAGGGCCAAAAGACCCCGACATTCAAGGTGCAAACAGAGTTCCCAACTCCCCATATTTTTGAACAACTTGGAAAGAACGTCTGTGAGACTAATTAGACGACAGCTGTCCATCTCAAGAGGGTATTTACCCTGTTTCAGTACAGGTACAATCACACTTTCTTGCCATTGAGATGTGAAAACTCCCTTGCTCCAAATACAGTTGAATATGGTAGCAACATGGTGTTGGCAATCCTTCAATAGGTGTTTGAGCATTTGAGTGTGGATGTGGTCTGGCCCTGGAGCCATGTCAGGGCGGAAGGGCTTAGACACTGAGGAATTCCCACAAATTTAACAAGCATTAAATGGCTCCAGGTGACATGTAGTGAAAGGTGAGTTCACTCCACCCGCTGTTCGAGGCTGCTGATGCTCAGAGCAGAGAAAGTCACCATTCGTGGAGATACCAGGTACACCTGTCGGGGGCTGGTGTCCATAGATATGTGGAACCTTTGCCAAGTAACGCGTCATTTTCAACATTCTTGTTTCTGTCGTTTAACTACATGGTGGTCCCACGAACGGAGCTTTTTAAGGCAATGAGGTGCTCTATCAATGGATGTCGCTTTTGTTGTTGGAGAGCTCATCTGTGATCCCTAATAGTCACAGCAATCTCTGAAGTCCGCCAGGATACCTTCTCCCTATGGGGTATCTCAAGGAATAGGGGATCTCTAAGTCTACTGCCAATTGAAAGGCTATATTGCGTTCTGGATGGGCAGCCAAACAATACTCCCAAGTGACAGGATGCTAAGGGCAATGGCAGAAGCAAATGCATCCCAGGCAGCATTTTAGAGAGCCCATCTGGGTGGACATCCAAGTGATACTGAGAGAGGAACAGAATGATCAGAAAATGACCACTGTCACACAGGTCATCAGGATTCTCAATGGATGGATGGGAGAAGACCGAGGCTGCAAATGGAAAGATGAATGGCTTAAGATCCATAAGCCACACTGAAGTGTGTAGGGGTCCTGGTATTCAAGAGACAAAGATTGAGTTCTGTGGGCAAGGTTTAAATAGGTTTACCATGGCCAGTGAACGCAGTTCCACCCCACAAAGGGTTTTGGTACTGAAGTCCCCCACAGTGAGGGAGATTGGGGAGGAGATGACAAATCAGTGTAGGCACCATTTTCTGAGACACTTCACCAAAAAGTATTCATGTACAACTTATGTCCACAATCCCTATAGACGGGCTTGGCATTACAATGCGAAGATGTGTCCAAATCCCATGCATTTGAAGCATCACGTGTGATGGGTGATGTAAGGTTTAACATCGCATTGATACACTGTCATCTTGACCTTTTCAGACGAGTTGCTTTCAATGGCCAAGATAGTCCTAGTAGCAACCCTATTGTCCTTTAGTCCCTGCTGGACACAAGAGATGAAATGTACATCCCATTGCTTCAGACAGGCACATAACTCGTAATTGGTCGGTAAAGGAGGTTGAGGCGGAAGGTGATACCCTGAGACTGTTACGGGTGGGGTGGTAGAGGACTGTCATCCAGTTTGTCACAGGTGAGCACACCAGCAACTGAGAAAGGATGCAGTTTTGTTCACAACTGAACCACTTTTCATCTCTGAAATCACTGCTACTTCCCCAAACATGTCCTCAACATGTTTAATAAAGAACAATTGTTTTGTGTCTAAAAATGGCCTCTCCATTGACCCTACAGCAAGCTAAATATTGTAGGGAGTATTTCTCTCCTGGTCTCTTAGCCCTAAGTTACTCCCATAGCATAGTTACAGAAGGAAAGATTGTGGGGTCATAATCTATCCACACTGTAGTAATCCTTTCCTTGAGAATAGAGAGACTGCCAGGACCATGCAGCCCCCAGTGAAAGGCTGCCCAGAGCCCTTTCCCCTGCCCCAAAGGGCACATACCCCTCGACATATGGGGCGGGGGGTTCCTGTGCAGGCACCTACAGTGCAATCTCTGCGTGGTCAGGAGACTTCTAGCATGCAGGTACTTGATGACCCCCACAATAGGATGATTACCATGTACGGTTTTGGGTGTTCTACTTTTGCCAGAAAGGAAGGAGGCAAAGATGAAAGGCATAAAAATGAAATGTAAACTTCTGTAAAAGTTGGAAGAGGTAGACCATACCAAACAGTGGAGACTTTGTAGCATATATAAAGAGCCAGAAGAGGAAAAAAGAAGGTGTGTCCAGAATCACAAATCAAACCCAAGCATGGTCACTACCAATATGACCATCCAATGGAAAGGCAGAGAGGAATACAAAGACTAGAGGGATGGACTTGCAGCACAGAAAGGGAAATCACACTGCAAGGGCCAGGGCTCCGTGCTGGCCCAGCACATACTGACGAAAGAGATGTGGGCAAGGGCAAGGTGAACACCCGTTGTTTGAGACGGTTGGTGGCAGCTGTTTACACGTAAACAGAAATATGTAAGAGTCAGTGCTGCATGGGTGACAAAAGCATTGGTGAATCAGAAGCACATGAAGCAACCAGCAGTCTTCTGGAAAAGCTGGCCAGGGTCTCATGATATGGCTAAATAAATTCAGCCCTGTTGAATATAACAATATAGATGGAATATAACAATATAGATGGAAATGAAAATAGTTGAACTTTCCGTAGCATCTGCTGTTGATTATGTAAAAATACTGGTTGGAGTTATCATTTGAATATTTGATTCTTACAGAAATGTTGTTGCAGTCCTTCCACATAATGAGAATCTCTTTCAACAGACATTATGCACACAATCCATTTCAGTTCGTGTAAAAACGTATCCCACAACTTTCTTAGTATTCATAATACTCAGGGTACAAGGTAATTCTGCAAGTTACATCTGGAAATAAAAACATTTCTCAATACACTTCTGTATATATGGATCCACAAAAACTGCGAATCACTTTAGGAAAGTAATTGTTCTGGATAGGCTGTTTTTGTAATAAACAGTTTATTTTATGATTTTTTTTCTATTAGTTGATTTCGCCCCCTTGGGCATTTTCAAGCTACCTGGTAATGAAACAAATGACAAAAGTTACAACAGATTCAAGAACAGGCAAATATATATGATTGAAGTAACTCCATCTAATAGTATCTCTAATAAAGGGTGTTTATGAACATGGTGATAACAGGTATAAGTTGCATATATGTCATTAGTTAGCACAATTTCACATAAAATGTAATAATATGAGCTACATTTGGTATTAACATAAAACAATGTTACAGCTTCCTCAACAGACATGAATTCTGTCTAAAATAATAAAATGCAACCCTTATGCAGGTCTTGTCGCCAAGCCTGAATCAGTCACACTAAATCTGTTGGTATGTATTTAAAATATAACTGCACATGCCATGGCCAACATCTAAAAATCAAACAGCGTACAATCAGAGAATTTAACTGTACGGTTATGCCGTCAGAGATATAAAAATAACTTAAACAAAAGAAATAAACACGTGGTCAAAGGCATTACTGCATATGTCTAAATTAAACGTTATGCAAAAATCTCTTAAGTAAAATGTACTTACATCGGAGATATGAGAAGCTTGAAACATTTTGAGGAAAGGTGGGGAGCGCACTAGCTTTTCAATACATGTGTGATGGAACAAGAAGCAGGCCAAGACATCACAAAAACACAAACACAGCTCTGTCAAAAATTTTCTACAATACGCCAAAGAAACTAGGGGCCATATGCTCCAAGTCTCCTTCCAGCTCAACGAACAATTGCACACAATACTCCCACAGCCGATGGGACCATTTCATTTAGCTGCTGCATGTTGTCCTACAAAACAGGAGTTTTTAAAACAGTATTATAGATAACAAAAAATATTAAAATGGCTACATGTTAAGGATGCAATACAATGAAATAAAAACTGCCTGAAGTATCCAGGAACCATACACCACTCGTAGCAAGAAGGTCAACACAATTGATAACCATTATATTCGAAGTGAGGTGTGGCAGAAAGGTACACTACACGCTCTGCACAAAGTAGATAAAGACAATGACATTAACATTTTAGAAGAGAGAGAGATTTATAACCATTTTAATAAACACCCAGAAAAGATTTTAAACAAACAGATGGAGTTAAGAAATAGTTTTAGACAGTTCCCGTCCAACTTTGAAACAGTTATAATTTTATGCAGTTATCCCTTGTGTTTGTAATGGACCACCCTACTAATAATTGTGTGTAAGCTTAACTTTTTATAATGGACCTTCCTGCCTCAAGTGGTTTAGATGTAATTTTCGCCAAGTACATGGACCTTCTTGCCACAAGTTGTTCGATTCCTGAATACACGAAGCAGTTTTGTTTCATTGTATTGGGTCCACATACGCATTAATTTTAATATTTCATTTGTTATCTGTACTACTGTTTTAAAAAGATCCTGTTCTACAAGATAACGGGCAGGGGGTTATAAAAAGTGGTCTCACTGGCTGTGAGCCTATTGTATGCAATCGCTCAGAGAGCCGGTAGAAGACTTGCAGAACAAGGTTCTTAGGTTTCATATGTGTATTGCGGCAATTTTGCAACTGAACCATGTTTTTGTATTTGCTGTGTTTAGGCCTGCTCTCTGCTCCCCAATATACGTAGTGAAAGTCTTGTACATTCCAAAATTCTTAGCAAGCACAGAAATAAGAACTGAAACATTCACAAGGTGATTATTCCTCAGAGTGTTTGAAACTCCAAATGTCACTAATATAAGCAATTTCACTTATGGGATTTTTGCATAACTTTTAGTTTAGGAATATGCAGTAATGATTTTGATCAAGTCTTTTATTTCTTTTGTTTAAGCTATATTTATCTCTCTGTTGACACAATCATACAGTTAAATTTGCTAACATGCATATCATTTGATGTTTTAGATTGAAGATGGAGCATCCTCAATATGATAATGCAAATGTAGTTCTTCACTGTGACTGAAGTTTGTAAAAAGTTTTTATGCATATTTCTGATTTTATTTTTCTATTCTTGAAACTGCTGTAAATTTTGTCATTTGTTTCACTATCTGGTAGCTTGAAATTGCCAAGCGGATGAAATTAGCTAATAGGGAAAAAAATCATGAAATGAAGTGTTTATTTCAAAAATAAAAACAACCTATGCAGGACAATGATTTCCCTGAAGAAATACATTTCTGTGTACATGAGTGAAATTGACACCATGCAGTGCTATAAACTACACACACTTCAAGGCACTTTTCTGCCGATAACTCACATTCTTATCCAAATGGTGTGTTCAATAATGGAAGTCTACTTTTAGAGCACGAAATTTATTACACGTGTAAAACAAAAAACATAATACAGCAACAGCACCATTACTACGACTGAATCACATCCATACATTAACTTTGCATATAATTTCTTATATTATTTGTACATAAAATTTTGAGCTTTCTAATACAGTAATCACAACAGCCAACTTGAGAGAAAGTCATCAACAAATAAAAAACATATCATGTGATGCTGCTAATCAATAGTTCACAAAAGTCATTGCATACACTGCTTTAGACTCAATTATCAGAACAACTTGATGTTCAGACAAAAGAATGTTTCAGTTTGGAAGATACACTGGAAATGGAAGACTAGGTGACATAACAGATCAGACCATAACAAAAATTACATAGCAAAAGGTTTTTATGATGATAAACAAAAGATGAATTTGACAAATTATATTGAACAAATGTGATGTCAAGATTTTTAAAAATTAGTTTTACAAGTAGGTCACCATTTTCAAACATAGATCAACATTTATTTTTGTTGCTGAATATGTTGCAGTCCGACATCTTTATCAGCCCCCCTCTCTCTCTCTCTCTCTCTCTCACACACACACACACACACACACACACACACACACACACACACACACACACACACACAGCAACCTACAAATCAAATGCTTTCTTCAAGCAAAATGATTGAAGTATCAACTTCAACTTATCATAAAGCAACGTTTCAATATCAGCTCCAACATTCTGATACCTGAAATTTTATTTCTGCTCTTTTGATTTCATCCTGAAAAATTACTTTTTCACACATAACATTAATTCATGTATGATACATAGAATAATCAATGCATTATGTTGATTTTACACAAAGTATAACCTACATTGGCATAAGAACATCATAAAATTGTATTTCCTGCTTAGACTTTGCATTAACATCAATACAGCTGATAACTTTCAGAACATAAACAACCTTTTGAATCACAGAAAAATGCAGCTTTCCTGCACCACATAACAGATGATCATAGGACCGTTAGTATTATAATTATCTTCAGAACAAACAGTACTCAGTAGCTATTACTTTCAAACAACAACAACAAACAAAAGTTATCAGGTGTAGATACAAATATATATGGCCCCAAACAAAGTTCTATATTGTTTATAGCATCATTTTACTGTAACATTAACCGTAGAGTTCGAAGTCTTAACCACTATTTTCAAAAGAACACGAGTATATAAAATAAATCATTTTGTTTTATAAACTTTGATTCCATAGAAAGTATGAGCTCTAACAGTATTATACACTATTTTTGGCCACAAAAATCCTTCACTTTTTTGTGCTTTTGCTGTGCCACTCAGCATTTGACACCATGGCAGTGATAAGAAGACAGGCTTTAAACAAAACTTTTGTGATGTTTATTGGTGGTGTGTGTAACTAAATTCTAAACAAAAACATGATATTTGTGACTCCCCTTATTGTAATCTACAGACCTGGCAGACTATATCCTCAAAGTGTGTGTGTGAATTTTTTATGATTATGAACAGAAAGTTGTCGCCTTCAGTGATACACACTGGAAAATACACTGACTATACAAAATCAAAGTGCAATTTAGTAAAACAGAAACAAATATTAACATGGAACAAAACTAGCAGATGTATGTATAAAACATAGCATTAGATTTTTTCTCATAATAAGTCATAATTACATTTTACATTTAAGAACTCATAATGAGTTCATTGCGTGGAGCACATACATTGGAGCATTCATGAAATGAAAATATTCAAGGTTCAACACAAGTACCATGAGCACCATAATGTAATTTTGAGAATAATCACCATGGTAATACTTCTCAAGAGAGCTATTGACTAAGCCCCCCTCCCCCTACACACACACACACACACACACACACACACACACACACACACACACACACACAAAACCCCATAACACGACACAGCCTAAACATGTAAGTTAGCAAAAAATTGCTTTCTGAGAATAATATTTAAGTATTGTCAACACAATAAATCATCAAGTAACTTGAGTTCACAATCTTGCTTAATTTAAGCAGATCACCAATTGAAGAAGCAAGTGTACTCACAGAAGTACAAGTGTCTCAAGTACTCTTCAAATCAAATGTGTGATTTATACTGCACACTATGAAGTTTTAAACATAACATATTCTATCGATGGCTTCCAGCTGATGATCTTTCGCCTGCCGATGTCTGCATTTCAGCACGTGGTCCAACTGAGGTTTTATCAGCTGCCTTGACAGGTGTTGATGTCAAATTAGGGCCATCAAGGACTGGTAGCACTCGAGAACAAGTTGTGCATTTTTCAACAGCTGTCCTGAAAACAATTACATACAAATGTTATTTTAACCACTATTTCAACAAATCAAGTTTTTATGGCTCAGAAAACAAAACTACAAAAAAACTAACTGAATTGGAAAGTGACAGTATGGTTGGCCAGTGCTTCACTTCAATACCAAAATTTCTCTTAGTATTGCTGAAAGACACGGATAAAAAAAAACACTGTTGCAGCTTTTTGAACTGTTAGTTTCTCCCTCAGGGACGTAAGTAAGACGGATAAGTAAGTTGGCAAAGGTTAGAAAGGATGACAAGGAGACGTATCCATGTTAAGAGGGACCTAGCTGATGTCCTAAAATAAAGCATAGAGGTTAGGCTTACAGAAAGTCGTAAACAACATTGGGGAAGGTCTGAATTCCACATGGCAATCCACAACCCATATCTCTGAACATGACATCAATGTAGGTCAATACGTTTCAAACACATAATAGAATCACAACCATTTCAAATCTCCATAAAGTTTATCTACAATGTTGAGTTCTTTGAGAGACTGCACTTTTTGGATCCCAAATTTTGAAAGTCTTCGCAACCAAAACCTGCTTGTATCGAAAAATGTACTTAAAAGTAAACACACATAGAATTGTTTAGTTTACAACTCCTAAGCACCCTGTTCTCCCTCTTTACTTCTCCAGCTACTTGTTAGATAATTAATAATTCATTATCACACTTCATAAACACTGAATTTAAAATGTGTTGAGCATACTAACAGAGACAGGAAGACATTCCCAGAAGCTATGTCACCTGATGAGGTCATGAGAGGTAGAATTCCAGCCAAGATAAGACACTGATCCAAATGAGCCGTGACCTTTCCAAAAGAAACAAATGTCATGGCACTCACTTAAACCTGCATTTAAAGACTGAAAAGTTGTACAGGTCACACCTTTACAAAAGAAAATAAATGCAAGAAAAATCTGAAATATAGGCCCAGTTTATTGACATCAATTTGTAGTACAATTTTGGAGGATATTCTGTGTTTCAACATATGGAAATAATACCTAAAAGAAAAATGACACACAGACAGTACAGATTAAGAAAATATTATTCTCCTGAAACAAGCTATCCCATTATTCCCACAAAGGAATGAGCACTATTTCAGGCTGGTTGCATATATCTAAATTACCAGGAGGCTTTTTGCCTCACGAGCTGCTTGAAACTGTATGCCTATGGTGTGACTGGATTCATCATTTCCTGTCAGAAGCGTCATGGTATGTAGTAATTGACATAATGTGAAACTGAAGTTATATCTGGGGTTCCCCAAAGAAGTATTACAGGCCCTCTACTGTTCTTAATTTACATAATTATGATTCGGAAGCCTATCTGAACACCCCTCTTCGAGTGTTTGCAGATGATGTCATTGTTTACCATCAAGTCATAAGAAGATCAAAATGAATTACAAAATGATTTAGAAAAGGTACCTACATAATACAAAAGGTGGCAACTAACCCTCAGCAATAGTGAGTTTCTCTACATCAGCACTGAAAAAATCCAGTTAAATTTTGGTTACATGACAAATTACACAAAATTAAAAGTTGTAAATTCAAATGAATACTTACACATTACAACTACAAACAACATCAACTGGAACAATAATACAGAAAATGTTGTAGAAATGCTAACCGAAATTGACTTTTTATTGGCAGAACACTTAGAACATGCAATGGAACTACTACAGAGAAGTTATAGGAGTGCAGGTGTCTCAAGAACTCTTCAAATCAAATGTGATTTACACTGCACATTTAAACATGACATATTCTAACAACAGCTTACAGCTGATGATCTTTCACCTGCCGGAATCTGCATTTCAGCTTATAATAGGGAATAATCACAGATGTGATAAGTGAATTGGAGCTGAGAAACATTACAACAAAGTCAGTTTTTGTTGCAGTGACATCTTTTCATAGAATTGCAATCATCAACTTTCTCCTTCGAATGACAAAATCCTAGCTACACAGGAGTAAACAACCATCATGATAAAATTAGAGAAATCCAAGGTCGCAGGGAAAGATTTTGGTTTTCATTTTTCCCGTGTGCTTCTTCAAGAGTGAAGTGGCAGAGAGAAAGTCTGAAAGTGATTCTATGACTCTACCAAACAGTTAAGTGTGAACTGCGGAGTTGCCATGAAGATGTGGATCCTGTAGCAGCATGTAATCTGCTCCTGAGTAATATCTCCTGAACCGCCCCCCCCTCCCCCCACTCCTCCAACTAATGACTATGATGTTTATATTCTACTTTGCGAATGGTGCCTCTTCCTTATGGTGACAGTGATAAATCATGTCTGAAACACTTGTGCATCCTGTTATTATGCTTAAAGAAGTTCTTTTCAACATTTCCTTATTACTGTCCTGTCCTCACCTATTGTCAGTGTTACCTTAATGTCACTTTAAGACTGAAACAGTGTGACAGTTTTCTATGGAATGATGGGAACCATCCAGATAATAGCCTTCCACTGAGCATTAAAAGCTAATTCAGTGGGTACCCCAAAGCTTGGCTACTAACAATTGTTCCTCCTGTTAATCCATTCATCTGCCCATGGCACACACATTGCAGTTCAGAGGCAGTAAAAAAGCCAACACAATTTTTGTTATGCTTTATGTGGTCTGGTGTGTACAGAGTTACTGTTAAGAGGACCAACAAGACCTTAGATTAATACACTAAAGTGCCCTCCTCACCCAACATATCTGGTAATTCGAATACAATTCAGAATTTAGCATTTAACTGATTCATAAATTCTATATATAATTTACAGGCTTCCTGTTTTTGTTTATTCACAGTCTGTTACAGACAATTTACTTTAAAATGTACACTTTCATTGGCAGAAATGTCACAGTTATTAAAATATTCCAGACCATAATACCATAGTGCAATGGAAGCAGAAAGAAAAATTCGTTCAATCATGGTATTATAACACACAATACTTTAGTAAGTTTGAGACAGTTTATTGTTTCAACTCACTACTGAGCTGTGAATATTTTATTACATTTCAAAAACATATAGTCAATAATAAATATGAAAACAAATGTAAAATAAGGAATGTAAGAACAAGAGAATGAAAACATAATAAGAATGAACTGCTTCTGCAAGTTACTGACTGACTGGACCACTACCTTACTAGTTGGACCATTCTGTTATTCTTCTTCATTTCTATGTCCAAAGTGAACTTCATTCGTGTAAGTTCAGTTTCTTTCTCTCTTAACTGGCTCCGTAAATGATATATTGTTTCCTCCAAAGCTTCAAATATTGCCTAGAAAGATAAAAAATCTTTTTCACCACAACCCTGAAAATTTTCTATAAAAAAAGGGATAATGAAGTATTTTGTTCCAAAACAAATACACAGCATAAAAGTTCATTGAGCTCAACACAATACCAAATAATATCCAACAATGCTCACAGTATAAATTGACTGGACACACAAAATTTAATACTTAGTAGACATCACATCACATCCCTTCTGCAAAAGGGCAAATCACGGCAAATAAGTACACTAATAAAATCATTTAAGAAAGAAAAGATAATAATTGGGTGGGAGCAAGGAGGAAAAAAGGTACTGTAGCCAAGATAGCGTAGCTTATGTATTTGTCTTTCGCAATCAAATTTTTATGAACAGCAACCTACTAACTGGGAAACACATGCCATTTCACATTCACTGTTGTGGTCTTCAGTCTAAAGACTGCTCTGATGCAGCTCTCCCTGCTAGCCTACCTTGTGCAAGTCTCTTCATCTTTGCAGGACTACTGTACTACATCCTTTTAAGCCTAATAACTGTATACAAGTGTTGCTCTCCCTCTGCAATTTTTACCCCACCCCCTCCTCCAACGCCAAACTGACAATTCCTTGATGTTTCAGTGTGTGTCCTGTTTCCTATCAACCAATCTCTTCTTTTAGTCAAGTTGTGCCAAAAATTTCTTTTCTTTCCAATTTGATTCAGAACCTCCTCATTAGCTATATGACCCACCCATTCATTCTTCAGCATTCTTCTATAGCACCACATTTCAAAAGCCTCTACTCTTTTCATGTCTGAACAGCTTTTTGTCCACATTTCATTTGCATTTAAGGCTACACTCCACACAGATGCCTTCAGAAAAGTCTTCGTAAGATTGAAACTTGCATGAGACATTAACAATACCTCTCTTCCAGAAATGCTTTCCTTGTTATTGTCAGTCTGCATTTCATATGCTCTCAACTCTGGCCATCAGTTATTTTATTGTCCAAATAGGAAAACTAATCTAACTACTTTTCATTTCTCATTTGCTACTCTAACTCCCTCAGCATCACATCATTTAATTTGATTACACACCATTACCCTTGTATTACTTTTGTTGGCATTCATCTTCTAATCACATTTCAAGACACTATCCACTATATTCCTCCAAACCCTTCGACATCTCTGGCAGAATTACAATCTATCAGCAAAACCTTGAAGTTTTTATTTATTCTCCCTGAACTTATTCCTTTCTAAATTTCTCCTTGGTATTCTTTATCACTTGCTCAAAGTACAAATTAAACAACACCTGGAATAAGCTACAACCCTTCTCAAGTGCACTCCCTTCTCAAGTGCATCTTTCCTCGTTATAACTGCACTTCGCTTTCTATGCAAGTTGTAAATAACCTTCCACTCCCTGTACTTCATCCCTGTTAATTTCTGCATTTTGAAGAGTGTAGTCCAGTCAACTCTATGAAACTCTATGAAGGCTATAAATTTAGATTTTCTTTTCTTTAATTTATTTTCCACAATAAGTCATAGCATTACTATTACATCAAGTGTTCCTAACTTTCTCCTGAACACAGATCTCTGAGATTGGCATCTAGTGGCTTACTCATATTCTTATTTTCTTATTCATTATTAGGGCTGTCTTCAGTATTTCATATCTCATAGCTACCCATTCTTCTACTGAAATACAGCAGAAGAAGAATGATTAGCTTTGAGAGATGGAGTAGTGAAGGCAGCAGAGGATCAAGTAGGTATAAAGACGAGGCCTAGTAAAAATCCTTGGGTAATAGAAGAGATACTGAATTTAATTGATGAAAGGAGAAAATATAAAAATGCAGTAAATGAACCAGGCAAAATGGAATACAAATGTCTCAAAAATGAGATCAAAAGGATGTGCAAAATGGCTAAGCAGGGATGGCTAGAGGACAAATGTATGGATGTAGAGGCATATATCACTAGGGTTAAGACAGATACTGCCTACAGAAAAATTAAAGAGACCTTTGGAGGAAAGAGAACTACCTGTATGAATATCAAGAGCTCATGTGGAAAACCAGTTCTAAGCGAAGAAGGGGAAGCAGAAAGATGGAAGGAGTATATAGAGGGTCTATAAAAGGGCGATGTACTTGAGGGCAATATTACAGAAATGGATGAAGACGTAGGTGAAGATGAAATGGGAGACATCATACGGCGTGAAGAATTTGACAGAGCCCTGACAGACCTAAGTGGAAACAAGGCACCTGGAGCAGACAACATTCCATTAGCACTACTAATAGCCTTGGGAGCAAGATAAATGAGACAGGAGAAATACCCTCAGGCGTCAAGAGGAATATAATAATTCCAATCCCAAATAAAACAGGTGTTGATAGGTGTGAAAATTACCGAACTATCAGCTTAATAAGTCACGGCTACCAAACAGTGACACAAATTCTTTACAGACAAATAGTAAAACTGGTATAAGCCGACCTTGGGTAAGATCAGTTCAAATTCAGTAGAAATATTGGAACACATGAGGCAATACTGACCCTACGACTTATCTTAGAAGCTAGATTAAGGAAAGGTAAACCTATGTTTCTGGCATTTGTAGACTTAGAGAAAGCTTTTGACAATGCTGACTGGAATACTCTCTTTCAAATTCTGAAGGTGGCAGGGGTCAAATAGAGGGAGCGAAAGACTTTTTACAATTTGTACAGAAACCATAAGGCAGTTGTAAGAGTCGAGGGGCATGGAAGGGAAGCAGTGGTTGGGAAGAGAGTGAGACAGGGTTGTAGCCTATCCCTGATGTTATTCAAACAATATATTGAGCAAGCAGTAAAGGAAATGAAAGAAAAATTTGATGACATCGTAATTCTGTAAGAGACAGAAAAGGACCTGAAAGAGCAGTTGAACGGAATGGATAGTGTCTTGAAAGGAGGATTTAAGAAGGACATCAACAAAAGCAAAATGAGGATAATGGAATGTAGTCAAATTAATTCGGGTGATGCTGAGGGAACTAGATTAGGAAATGAGACTGAAAGTAGTAGATGAGTTTTGCTATTTGGAGAGCAAAATAACTGATGTTGGTTGTAGTAGAGAAGATATAAAATGTAGACTGGCAATGGCAAGGAATGCGTTCCTAAAGAAGAGAAATTTTTTTAACATCGAGTATAGACTTAAGTGTCAGGAGGTCTTTTCTAAAAGTATTTGTATGGAGTGTAGCCATGTATGGATTTGAAACATGGACGATAAATAGTTTAGACAAGGGAGAAATAGAAGCTTTTGAAGTATGGTGCTACAGAAGAATGCTGAAGATTAGATGGGTAGATTGCGTATCTAATGAGGAGGTACTGAATAGAATTGGGGAGAGGAGGAATTAGTGGCACAACTTGACCAGAAGAAGGGATCGGTTGGTAGGACATGTTCTAAGGCATCAAGTGATCACCAATTTAGTATTGGAGGGCAGTGTTAAAGGTAATAATCGTAGAGGGAGACCAACCAACAGACGAATACACTAAACAGATTCAGAAGGATGTAGATTGCAATAGTTACTCGGAGATGTAGAAGCTTGCACAGGATAGCTTAGCATGGAGAGCTGCATCACACCAGCCTCTGGACTGAAGAGCACAACAATAGGGCTAGTCCTGTATCACTCCTATCTTTTGAGTTGATAACACTGTACTGACCCAAAAAGAGCCCTGCTCCTTGCTGCAACCACACTTCATTAATTCCCAGTGCATTCATATTGAACTTATCCACTCCCCTTTTTAAACTGCCTAACCTACCTGCCCACAAAGGAATCTGTCACAGAGCGGAAATGTATTACGGGCAAGTGTGACGTTTTCTCAACATCCTCTACAGCCAGCACCAAGCCGAAGTGAGCCAGGCCAACATTCTATGTCATAATCAAAGTGACAAACATGTGGAACACTGACACCGTGGAAAGTAGAACAAACCAGGAAGACACTGCCTCACCTTGTTCAGGCGAGAAGTTTGAGTCATTATCTCAGCAACATAGCTCCGGCAATTTCATTCTATTATTCTAACAGATTAGCTTGATTTCATCAGAGAGAATAAAATCTTCACAATAACTCTTATCAGCCAGCTGCTGTGGTGAAAAGGCAACACGCTAAAGCCCTGGAACGCATTCTTCTGAAGTAGAGGGGTGATGAGGACCAATGACTAGTCCAGAAAAGGAGGACACATTTGTTCATCAGCAGCCAGACATAATGTCAATGTCTCAGACAAGCAGTAATAAATTCTCATGCTTCCAAGCCAAGGTCTTCATCTTTACATGGCAGTACTCTAGTTACGAGTCTCAAACTGTGACTGCTGCTACTGCTCGTCAAGATGACTTCAACCTTCGAAACTGCTATCTGTCTGGTCTGCTGCACTCAGTTACTGTGGGCTGCCGATATCACAAACATTGATGAGAAGACCTGAAGACTTCCACCCCCGACTCATTGAGCCGAACTCATGGTGTTTAGCACACTGCCCATCTGACAGTATTTGGGAGGCAAGCTAAATGCTGCTGCCCAAGACTAGTACCTGTAAGCAATCATCAACATCCCAGCCTTCCTTGTTCGAAAGGATACGCTGTTGCTCATCTCCACACCGTGCAGTGAGAGATAAGCCGAGCACAACCCTCCAATGCTTACCAGAGTACTTGGTAAAAATGCAGTCATCGTCCTGAGCAGCAAAGCCTGTTGTTTGGACCACTCCACTTACCAGGACAACCTGCCACCCGCCCAACATCACGGTTATGCGAATCGGATGTCGCAGGGCAATGTCTGCCAGAGATTGCCGAGACGAAATTAGCACGTCCCAATGCCGGGCGCACTCTGCCGCCGGCCTTAACACCGATACAGAGTCTTCTCTGTGTCACAGTTGTAAACTTTTATGTAATATGTTCTCGTTATGCAAATATTGTATCATTAGCACCCAGCTTGACAATCAGGCTGCTACACCGCACTCCACACTCCGTCGCCCTGATGCAGTAGGGATTTTGAGCCGGGCCACTACAAAAGTGACATCACAAATGTTAACATTGGCTGATGCCTCCGTAGCGTGACCAATCTCTGCAGCATCGTCGTCGTCACTGTCTGGATATATATCTCGACAATTCATTGCGGTGAGAAGGAATTATTCTGTCGGCCTTTCCGATTGTGTTCTGGCTTGCGGCCGTGACAACACACGGGGACTTTTGAATCCCCTCTCAGAGTGTTGTTTCTGAGACTGCAGGAACCTGCAAACTTATCACTTTTTAGAGGAAATAACAGTGAATAGTATGCATAGCTGCCACCCTTGAGAAGAAGCTATCAGTAACCATATTCCAGAAAACTTTGAAAATCAGAAGGCTGTTTCAGACTTTTCCAACACCAAATAAAGATGACATATTTCATTGATCATGCATTTAATTTTATTTTCACACTAAAATTAATCCAAATTATCATTTTCATTTACAAAAACTACTTCAGCCTCAATGTTACTCAAATGCCCAATGAATTTGACGGGGGAATCTGGAGTTGATGATACCCCTGCCACATCCACCTTTACTACTGACTGCTGCCTGCTACATACATTCATTTCTGCCTTCTAGAAAGTGTGTTAATTTTTTGTTCTTGTTGTTGTCACAATCCTTTCATATGATGGCAGCTCACGTAGCCTTCTGACAACTGTTTTTCCCCGAAGTCAGATAATGAATCCTGCTGGGGAACAATATTCCTTTGATCTGTACAGATACAGCGGTGGAACACTGGTTTTGTGTTTCCAATATGTTGACAACATAGGTAGCCCAGTACTAGCTGCGAATAATGTCACATAACACGATTTGAATTCAGTGTAAGTGTGTCTTTAGTCAGCCGTGGTGACAAAATCATTCTTAGACAGGTTTACTGCCTGCTCAGGAAGGCAATCATTACAATCTACAAAACACTGTAGTAGCATATGATTACATTTTGCTAAACAGTACCTTTGATTATTTATTTATTTTTTTAACATCAAATTGTAAAATGTATATTTTCATAATTTTGCAACATCCCGTAACTCTGTAATTAAGGTGAAAATCCATAACAATTATCGACAGTCCATAATGGTTGGCAGTCATGAGTATAGGAATTAATTTGTTGTACCGTCAGTTGTAGGAATGGCAGTGGTGTTATCCACAAAATGGTGGAAAACATGCTGTTATTGTGGGTGAAACTGTCATTGCCTTAACAGAACAAGTAAAAATGTATGAGCAGGAAAATAAAAACCTGCATAAATAAGTTCAAACTTACAAGCTATGGTACAGCAATTGCAATCAGGAGTTGGAAGAATTGTGCTGAGTCCACCCTCCCCACCTCTCTGTCAGTCAGCAGCAAATTTAATATCTTTTTCTGGAAAAACAATGGAGCATGTCACTGTGTTCACTAGATACTAATATCTACCACTGAATTGTGCAATTGGATGACTGAAACATGTTCGCATAGGGTTAATAGGTGAAGCTACAGCATATATAATTTATCATGACGTTCTTAGCAAGGCAGGAACATTCCAGAAGCTGGCTGATGGTTCACACAAGTGCTACCAGAAGCAAAACAGTGAGAGATTTTTTTTCTTTCTTGAGAGAAACAGAGTAATTTAGTGCAGAAGACAAATGAGTATGTGTAATCTTCTTCAGACAGAATCCGTAAGAGTCGTGCACAAACAAACGAGCTGACACAAAGAGCAGAAGCTGATGCAGTTAATCTGAATGAAAGTGAAAAATGGGCTCACTCCGCTGGTGTGTCAAACAGAGTTAGAGTCAGGATGGAGAATCCATCTGACCTGGCTGAATCTACTAGGACCACAACATGTTGGAGAAAATGGATATTGATACAGAAGAGCGTAATGACCTTTGGTCTTCACTTCTGCAGTCAAGTGTTACACAGGTGGACTTTAAGGGTCAGCCACAGAAGCAAGTTGCTAACCAGATTGTTTCGAGTGTGGTCAAATCGGTTATAAGGTGCGAACACACAGGAATAGAAACAAGGAAACATCAGAACAAAAAGTGTCAGTTAAATACAAATGGATATGCATCGTCCATTGGAAGCCATTCCCAGTATAACAGAAGACTGCACACACAAATGCAGAGACTGCTCATTAGCTGCTACAGAGCAAGTAACACAATTTTTAAGTAGACACATGTGTGCATGTTTCAGTCAGAGAGGATCTCTTACACAGGAGGCGACACAGATCTCCGCGATACAGGTTACATGGAGTATGTGAAAATGCTGTGAAGTCATTACGGGCAACAGTGCTCGACTTCAGCAATGGCACTAAGAGTTTTCATGAACCCGTGAACATGGTGCGAAATGTTGTCGGAAGTTATTCTGACATTCTCGGACTAGACTTTGTAACTAAACATCATGTCAAAACAGATCTTTTGCAGTATACAACTGAACACGGTGGAACTTTGTGTCCACTGGGAGCAACAACTGGAAGCAAGGCAATGCCACAAGGTACACCAATCATGAAGGTGTTACCAACTGAACTGCTAACATTTAGTTCCCATGACAAAATACCACCATACACAGGAAAGTTGGTTTGGATTTCTACAGATGCCAACATACCCCAAGAAGTGGTGTGTGTGTGTGTGTGTGTGTGTGTGTGTGTGTGTGTGTGTGTGTGTGGGTGGTGGGGAGGGGTGTTTAGAGCCACTACAAAGAAAAAGGAACATAGAAGTAGGTGAAACACACTGTTTTGTATGCAGAAGCACAGCTTGCACTAGTAATATAAATGGCGAGATCATGATTCCTGTTGACCTAGATGATTTTGGCATGGATGAAGCCAGTCTGTCAAAGGTCTGGATGATGCCAGTTTGGATGTTCTGGATGAAGAAGACACTGATAGGTCACGTGAAGACCAGAGCCACAAGCAAACTATTAATGCATTTGAGTTAAGCAAAAAAAGCGAATCACTGGCAAGGAAGTGATCAACAAGCAATGGAATGTTTTTGTTGCAATCACTTTTAGATTTGTTTAGCACAAATGGTCCTTTCCAGTGATGCCTGTTTCTCAATAGCACCTACCAACAGATAACAACGCTCCAGTCTGTATGAAACCATACCACATTCTCAAGTGTTTACAACTGTTAACGGGATAATTTATCGACCAGCAACTGGCAGAGGGAATAATATAACATAGTGATAGTCCATAGACCACAAATACCATCATCATCCAAAAGAGTCACTGGATGGTAGTAAGTAGTACAGATTCTGTAGCAATTGCAGATACTCGAATGCGAGACCATCCCTGATACACGTCCTATTTTCAGTATTACAGAGACTTTGGACAATCTGGGTCAACACAAATGCTTTTCAGCAATGGACCTAAGAAGCAGTATCACCAGCTAGTAGTAGTTCTGAGCAGACCAAAATCTGCTTTCACGGGTCCATCACATCTTTACCAGTACCAAAGAACGCCATTTGGACTTGAAAACATACTGCCTATGTTCCAGAGACCGTCGGATGGTGCACTTCGCAGATTGATACCGACAATATGTGTGGTGTAGTTACACATAACTGCATTTTTGAGAGACATGGAAGAATACGTCAAGTGTTTGGAAGACATATTTAACAGATTACGAGCAGCACATCTGATGCTTACTGCAGATAGATGTCATTTTGCACAAACAAATCTTAAATACTTGGGTAATGTGATTAGTGCAAAGTGTTAAAGACTGATTCCCGACTACTTTTGGTAGTTCATGATATTTCGCGACATAGCAAACAACCAAATGACTTCCGTCATTTCTAGCCCTATGCAATTATTACAGGAGATTCACGAAACATTTTGCAAAAATTCTACATCTACATCTACATTTATACTCCGCAAGCCACCCAACGGTGTGTGGCGGAGGGCACTTTACGTGCCACTGTAATTATCTCCCTTTCCTGTTCCAGTCGCGTATGGTTCGCGGGAAGAACGACTGTCTGAAAGCCTCTGTGCGCGCTCTAATCTCTCTAATTTTACATTCGTGATCTCCTCGGGAGGTATAAGTAGGGGGAAGCAATATATTCGATACCTCATCCAGAAACGCACCCTCTCGAAACCTGGCGAGCAAGCTACACCGCGATGCAGAGCGCCTCTCTTGCAGAGTCTGCCACTTGAGTTTGTTAAACATCTCCGTAACGCTATCACGGTTACCAAATAACCCTGTGACGAAACGCGCCGCTCTTCTTTCGATCTTCTGTATCTCCTCCGTCAACCCGATCTGGTACGGATCCCACACTGATGAGCAATACTCAAGTATAGGTCGAACGAGTGTTTTGTAAGCCACCTCCTTTGTTGATGGACTACATTTTCTAAGGACTCTCCCAATGAATCTCAACCTGGTACCCGCCTTACCAACAATTAATTTTATATGATCATTCCACTTCAAATCGTTCCGCACGCATACTCCCAGATATTTTACAGAAGTAACTGCTACCAGTGTTTGTTCCGCTATCATATAATCATACAATAATTAGTGAACCACTGATAATAATTAGTGAACCACTGAACCACTGAACCGACTGTTGCCAAAAGGTGTAAAATTTGAATGAGCAACAGACTGTCAACAGCATTCGAGATGTTGAATAAAATACTGACGTCAGACAGCTTAGCCTAGCCTAGCCACACCACAAGCGTTACCAATGATAGGACTGCCATGGTTCCACTAACAGTTTGTGCACTCTAATTTGCTTAGGGCATAAAACAATTCATGCACCTGATTCACCAAGCTGTCAAATATGTCAAGTGGGTAAATAGCAGCAATAATGAATACAAAATGTAAAACAGAATAAGATTGTAAACTTGTATAATAAAATATGGGTTCAAAAGAGACAATTCAAGAATAAGAACAGAACAAAGAAACATAGTGAGCAAGCTTCTCAAATGTTTAAATAACAGAAAATTGTACAATGTGCATTTACTTACATAATACGCATTTTAAGAGATTATTTCAGAAGCAAACTACGAAAAATTCGGGATGAATGTTTTAAAGAAGAGGCAAATGTTAAACAACAGAAATTTGTTATGGACAAATGTAAGCACCAAGCCAAAGCAAACCATGCCAAATCCCTGTCTCACAATCACAATGACAACAGGCAGAATGTCAACATTACAAAAAGCAGAACAAACTCTGATGATATTGCCTCACCTCGCACAGGCAAGGGCTCGAATCCTAAATTCGACAACATGACCTCAACGAGGAGAAAACAACACATCATTCTAACAGAAAAGCTTGATTTCATAAGATGGAGAGTAAAAGTTTCACAAGAACATCTATAAGCCTGCTGATATGGCAGAAAGGCAACAACCTGAAGCCCTGAAATCTACTCTTGTGAAATAGAGGGGTGGTGAATGCCACTGAGATGAGCCTGAAAAAGTAGGCTATGTTCAGTCATTACGTGCCAGAGATAACATTACTACCTCAGAGAAGCACTAATAAATCCTCAGGCTTCCGAGCTGTGGTCTCCATCTTTACATTGTAGTACACTAGCGAAGAGGCCAAATGTGGTGTGCTGCTACTGTTTGACAACATGACTTCCACCTTCAAGACTGCTATCTTTAGTCTGCCATACTTGCATTTGAGGTGCCCATATCGTAACCCCTGTTACCTACAGCTTGCTGAGCCAAATGCATGGTATTGGGCACCTGCCCACTTGTCTCAGTATTCAGGAAGCATCTTAACCTCTGCTGCCACCAACGAATATCTTTAAGCAGCCATCGATATCCCCGGCCATCCTTACTGAAAGGGCTGTGCTGTTGCTTATCTCAACACTGCGCAGAGCTGCTGAGAGATTAACCGAGCACACCACTTCAATGTCTATGAGTGTGCTCTGATAAAAATGCAGTCTCTGTCCTGGGTAGCTACGCCTGTTGTATGGGTTACACTGCTCACAAACTCAGCCTGCCACCCACCCGACTCCATGATTACATGAGCTGGACGCTGTACAGTGACATCCAGCAGCTTTAATGTAACAAATTCTTGTTGCACTAATGTTGTTCCATTAGTACATAGTGCGCCGACTAGCCTGCTTCGCCACACTTCACATTTCATCCCGACACAATAGGAGTCCCAATCCTGGCCACTACAGATCCATTGTTCCAAGGTCCAACCAGTAGAACACCAGTCTTCTTCTTCCTTATGACGATATCCTTCCGAGTAGTCTCCACCTGGAGATAACAAGTGGGGGCTATTTTACCTCTCGAATATTTTATCCAAGAGGATGCAATCATCATGAAGCCATAAAGTAAAGCTGTACACCCTCAGGGAAAATAATGATGACTGTAGTTTCCTCTTGATTCCAGCCCCTTCGCAGCACCAAGACAGTGAGGCCATATTGTCCGATGCTATATGGACAGATCAGTCAACCATCCAGACAGTTACCCGTGCAACTACTGAAAAGGGCACTGCTGCTACTCTTCACAAACTCAGCTTAGTCTGGGCTCTCCACAGATACTCTTCTATTTTGGTTGCACCTACGGTACAGAGATCTGTATTGATCATTCAAGGGTGTGCCATGTCACCTGTTCAGTGTAAATTATCAGAATTTGCACCTTACTTTCATCATCTGTTTTCCTAGATGTGTGTCACTCAACAGAAGCAAAATTCTCAAAGAAAACAGTGAATCAAATCAGTATCTTCTCCAAATAGTATTGCGTATGTGACTCACGTAACTCACGAGTATATTTTTTGCACATTATAAATTGCGGACTACAATAAGGTATATTAGATTTGTGAATGGGAAGACTACACTTTCCCTAAGCCAAACCATTCAGCTGAATGAAAGATAATTTTTGATCTGGTACTAATAACAAGAAAATCTGACAGGCAAAACTCTAATATAATTAATCACAAATAATTTCTATGGCAATTATCATCAAATTTTTTGAAAGAAAATCACACGACCAAATTATACGCATTTCACTCCTTAATTTCAAGATGTTTTTGAAGCTAATGAGCAAAATTTAGAGAGTGTGAGGAGAAACACCAGTCATACAGAGAGATTCACATAGCTATACCTTTATGTAACAATGTCCATACTTACAAACTTAAAATCTGTATGAAAATAGAAAATAAATTTGTTACCCTGGACTCTTCAAGGCTTTCTGTATATGATGGTGGTTCATCAAGACAGAAAAAGTCTTTAACAGCTTGAGCACTACAAAGTTCCTGATGGTTCAATATGGCATTAACAAAGCCCTGCAGTCCTTTTATTCGATCACTGAGGAAAGCAGGATCAAAATTGTCCCCAAACCATCGTTTTCGTGGTAGTTGCAGCTTAACATCAGGGAATTCACTCCGCAACTGTAATTCAATGTCACACCAGTTATACAGCACCAGTAAGCATACAATTTAGTGTAAGAAACATATTTCAAATGATAAGTTTCTTACCTTTGAGTGCAACCGCACAAAGTCTGTGTATCTACGAAACACATACCAGCAATTACCAGAAGCCTTATTTTCAATTCGAAGTTTATAAACCTGTGTAAAACAAATAACTGTGTTGCTAAATGCAAAATACAAAAATTATTTCAGCAATAATGTATATAATTTACAAAATATTTCTATAGTGTTGTATTTTCAAATTACATTTCATGTACTGTTATAAAATATGGTACATTAAATTATGTCCTTACATGTTGTGAGCATTTTCATGACATCACAGGCACGGCCTTCATTGTAACGCATTTTGTTACCAGCTATAAAACCTTATTGCCACATGTAAAAGTTTTTCACCGGTACTCACCTCAGTCTTTGTAAACAAGTGGAACTCAATGCATAATTGGGGGTCTTGTGACATATGTAGCAGAACTTTTCACACAAATGATGATAAGAATTCCTGTGTGCAATAAGCACTGTGCAGATAGGGTCTTTCGTGGTGTTACAGAATTCCTAAATAAGCATTATCTACTGCTTGTTTTGAATAGCACAATGGCAGTTTTAGTGATGTCAGTGTCAATGTGAAAATCAAGAATACACTTATGAGGTAAAAACTGAAAATGGAGCAATCCTTTTATGCCTAAAAAAAAATGTACTTCTGACTCTTTGGCAGTACATAACCACAGTGTGGGAGTACAAATCTGCTCACAAATAGTGTCACAAATGCTGCCACATATGATGTCAGAGTAATGTAAAATCCTGTGTGGCTCAAGGCAGTTACATTTTTTGAGTAATCAACTGTGTGCATTTATTTTAGATCAATTCCGGCTGGCAGTTGATGGTGAACTGCAATTGTGATTTAAACTGGCAATTTATGTAGGCATGATATGCAACCAGCCACTTTTTGAATCTGATACAAGTTTTTGTCATTAACTAGTTTTCAAGCAACTGCAGGTTCATCATCAGATGGGGACATTACAAGAATGTTATTTTTCTGAACCACATGCAGCTACGCTTTAGGTTGTGGTGATTGCATTGCATCTTGGTATTCGTGACAAAGTCATACTGATTGTGTACATTGTTGGCAACTCTCTCTCTCTCTCTCTCTCTCTCTCTCTCTCTCACACACACACACACACAGGGAAAGAAGGTTGGGTGCACTTGGTTTTAAAGTAAACACTTTGTTTATTGTACACTGCAGACTGGTTGCATAAAAGACCAATGACCTCACTGTTTGGTCTCTTCCCCCAAACAATCCAATCCAATCCTGGTTGCATAAAAGCTACATCCACTGTTGAGTTATTGATAGATGTACACTGACCTTAGCCAGATACAAAGGTCAGAAGTTAGTTGAAGGTGAGTTGGGTTGTTGTGGGGGAGAGGAGACCAGAGAACGAGGTCATCAGTCTCATCAGATTAAGGAAGAATGGGGAAGGAAGTTGGCCATGCCCTTTCAAAGGAACCATCCCAGCATTTGCCTGGAGCAATTTAGGGAAATCAAGGAAAACCTCAATCAGGGCAGCCGGACGCAAGATTGAACTGTTGTCCTCCCAAATGTGAGTCCAGTGTGCTAACCACTTTGCCACCTTGCTCGATGTTAGCTGAAGAGTGTACTCTCTATTGTGCATTGAAATACCCCAGTTTCACTGTCTGATACAATTTAATCTTAAGCACTGTTGCCTTGTTCCATTACAGTTTCAATGTCACGTCACACAGTTTGTAGGTAAACTCAAAACAGTCAATCATATTGATGCCACATGTGTTAAAAGGAAATGGCATTGCTACCAACTGTGATTTGTTTTCTCACAAATATTCCACTCTTTTTTTTTTTTTTTTTTTTTTTTTTTTTACAAGTGTCGGGAATAGGTTAAACAACTAAATAGGGAAAACAATACTTAAGTTACGTGCCCATTACCTTAATATCAATGTAGAACAAACAAACAAAATAAACACAGATCAACAAAAAACATTTATACAACACACAAATAATCCAAATAGTTAGTATGCCAATATAATTATGCTTACAGTGAATCGTGCACGTTCCTCCATCACCTCATATCCCACTATAGGTATCTGGATGTCTGATACAGCTTTTGTATTCTCTCTGTTGGGTGAGGAGCAATTTGATGCAGAGTTTATCATTCGTAACCTATCAAAAATGAGCAAATGGACAATGATTGCCTTGTCTTTCCAAATAGACACGTAGAACTAAGCTGGTATCATCTCATACAACTTAGGTCACATAAAAAACAGTACTTTTCTAAATCACAAGAACATCTATCGAACACACAAAATAATTTCAATTTGACAACTTTCATTTACTGAAGGTCTTGCTTTCATTAGTTAACAAACACTCTTTGGTCCCTATGAAATTGTTAGAATGCACATAACCTTATAGATGGCACTACTGACATGTGACATATTACTATTATTTTAAGAATTGCCACCTGATATTTGTAAACAATGGCTTCTCAGAACTGGTGAAGTTTTTGTATAACCAGAAGGTTTTTAAGGATTGTGGAAAAGTGGTAATTTTGTATGGTGGTTTCTTTTTGTTGGTGATTTTTTACATTTTTCACAAAGGTCTGACCCAACAACACTGTCACACATTTATTATTTCACACTTTTAGGAAAGATTGTTTACGACTGATTTGCAAATTTGTCAGGGTCAATCTTCTGTCAGTGACGTGTAACATGACTGAAGAGGATCTGCAATGTAAGAAAACACAGACTGCTACTTACCATAAAAAAGACACATTAAGTTGCAGACAGACACAATTAAAATGCACTTACACAAAGCTTTTGGGCACAGCCTTCACCAGCACAAGAAAAACACACACCATTCATACACACAAGCAAGCACACCTCGTGCACACACAATTGCCAACTTCGCAGCTCAGATTACAATGCATCTGCTCTTTAGTATTCATTGTTGCAACAACTGTCTCATTGTCAAGGTTACCAGTTTAGGCGTGGAAATTTTCAAACAAGTGATTTTTATGTGTCGCTATTGATACAATATATTTCCAACATGAGTGGGCTTCCAAACAACCTGTTCTAAGTAATTCTCAGAGAACACCTTTACTAATGTTTCATAGGAACTTCCATCACATCAGCCACATATAAAACTGTAATTTTCCCAATTGACTGTTGGATGACTAAAATTGTCTCCAATGATGACAGTATGATTGGGGAACTTAGATACTAGTGAAATGAAGTTTTGTCTGAAGTTTCTGGTTACACCTGTAGGTGAGTATGGTGGTCAATAGATGGATCCAGTTTTAAGTTTATGCCAACCCCTAACCTGCCCAGACAATCTTGC
This sequence comes from Schistocerca cancellata, assembly GCF_023864275.1. Classification (NCBI taxonomy): domain Eukaryota; kingdom Metazoa; phylum Arthropoda; class Insecta; order Orthoptera; family Acrididae; genus Schistocerca; species Schistocerca cancellata. Next base: position 150,191,555 of record NC_064630.1, read on the forward strand.
ACACAGTTTAGATACCTTGACAACTGCAACACATACACCACCCTCATTTATCAGTAGTCTATCCTTTCTATACACACTTAAATATTAAAAATCTTACTGCTTTCAATTTCAGGTTTTAATCAGCTTTCTGTACCTGGTATTATGTGAGCTCCACTGCTTTTTGGGAGAGAGAACAAACTTTGTCACTTTGTTCGGAATGCTTTGGTAGTTATCACTTTGTTCGGAATGCTTTTGTAGCTAATTTCCAGAATTTTAAAACTCTCGCCTGTACGCACATTTATTTGGCTCTCAAACTGACAGTCCCAGATCCCCTAAAGCTATTGTTATTTGAACAGTGTGGAGAGTCGCCTAAACTGAAAAAAAAAACCTCATATGCACCCACACATGGTTAGCTAACTTGACAACAGCTTCTGATGTGTAGTGTGCACCTGACCCACTTAGGAGAACCTACTGTTCTCAACATTACAGCTCAAGTCCAGGAAGTCAGAGCTTAGATTGTCACAGAACCTTCAAAGCCTCTGGTGCAATCCTTCCACTCAACTCACAATCTAAAAGTCAGAATCAGTTCTGGGGACACCACCACAAACTGTGAGCTTTATCGAAACTCCCTGACCAAGGCTCTTGTTCTCATCCTTCTATACCAGTCATGGAATGAGCCAAGCATGATCTCAACCTCTAAGCCAAAATGACAGGCATCATTTGGCACAACATGTGCCACAATCTGCAGTTGGTTGCACCATGTTCCCTCAATGACTTCTGGAATAGTCTTTTCAACATGTAGAACGAGGCCCTCAAGCATACACACTGTGTGCACTGGTGTTTCTTCCCATCCCTTGCTGATATTTCCCTAAGGTGTGTTATTATTCACCACACATTTGGAACACCGATTAACAGCCTCCTCCCTATTTGTGTTTGCATCCTCTTGACATAGGGCACAGCAGATATAGAAAAACAATAAAACACACACCATGAACTACCATATATAATACATTAGAACGTTTATTTCAGATGCATGGTCTGATTAATGATGCTAGTGTTAAAAATGAGGAGGAAAAAAAATTCTTTGTGGACATATGACATGCCTACGATTTTCTGATGAACAGAAAAACACAAACTTATGGGGAAACAGGATAATATTAGTCATGGTTACTGGCCAATTTGAAATGGATTGTGTTTGAAGAGATTATTTTGTAGTATGCTGTGGCACTCTCTAGTGCTGAATGTCAAAGTTTCACATTTGCTTTTGAGTGGTGTTAGCATGTGACACTGTTTGTCAAGCACTTGGCTACAGATTTGTTTTCAGCTTTGAAACTGTCAGTTTGGTGTACTGTAAATGGATGGAGATTTCATTTTTGCTTTGTATTTATTTTGATAAGGAAATTCATTAGTATGCTTTTGCATGTACAATATGCAACAATATGGAACACTACATAAAGTTGAGGAGACGAAATTGCTGGGTGCTTATACAGGCTGCAAAAGTAACTGGTCTACCCATGTTCTTCATCTTTTCAAAATTAGCTCAGCAATACTTTCATTGTAGGTTACTGCTTCAGTGGCAGAAGTAGATACCGTTAAGGCTTCCTATTTTGGCTTCTTATTGTTCATTACTGCTCCATTCTACATTCTTTGGTAACCAATCTCTCACAAAAATAATTTTCACTGCACAAAAAATAGCAGTCACAAAAATGAGTAGTGTCCATCACAGACAAAATAGCAGTCACAAAAATGAGTAGTGTCCATCACAGACATTCCTGCAGGTAGTTGTTTCATAAGATGTGGATCCTTACCACTTCTTCACAGTATATTTTTTTCCTTGCTGATCTTTGTCTGTAACAGCTTCTCTCTCTACAAAAACAGCAAATGTTATGAAACAAACAGAAAACAGCCTACACAGAAGGTCCCAATGTGGTCCAAAATGGAGTTTATTAGCCCAGCATTAAGGTGTTTAATATACTCCCACCATACATCAAATGCCTTCATACATAATCTTTGAGACTCAAACACACTTTCAAAAAGTACCTTATACAGAAATATTTTTATACAATCGATGAACTTCCAAGAAAAATAAAATGTCACCACTAATTTGTTGTTGTTTTTAGAACAAGTTTAGTTTCATTTTGAGCATTATTATAAACAAGTGAAAATTTGGTTTTTCATATTCATGTATTTCTTTATTGTAATTTTTAGCTTCACTTTGTTTCTGGTCTTTATATATCATTCTTCCACAGTGTAACTATTTTCTGTAAATTGAATATATGTCCTTATTCGATATCTTGTTTCTATTGTACCTGTTGTTGCATTTATGTATGTTATATATTTACTACATGTAGTTTGATACGTATGCCAGTACTCTTGCAATTCACTAGCTTACCTGGATCTACAGAATATAAAATAAATAAATAATTGGGCTTTGTTCTAGATATATGGATCTACTGAAGTTTTCCATACTAGTGCCGGAAAAGAGTTGTGGTTTTGTGGTATAGGGAACATTGCCGAGACGAAGTGAAATTTTGACTTCAGCTTTTCGAGTGAGTTGCAGTTTCATGGTACCATAGACTTCATTTGAACTATCAAGTGAAATTGCCAACGTCAATTTTATGGATTTCGTGTTATGTTGGCTTACTGGATTTTTGAATAAGTTTTTGTGTGAGTACATATTTTCTATTAGGAATGTTTTTATTTTGTTTGTTCCCTCCCTATTTCCCATAGCTGTCCCATTCATTTCATGTTCTTCCTCAAATTATTTTGGTTTCTGTAATGGGACTGTTTTCCCATTTGCACCTTGATTGCATGATGTCATTACAGCCATACTGCATAAGGTCAAAATGACGGTGTTCGCCCATCTTGACAACATCACTGATCAAAGGCGATGGCCAATATCAGATACTTCAGTTACTCCATACAAGCACAAAGCATCACAAAACCAAATGACAACCACAAGTTAAGAATGTTGATCTGTAGTTTTGCATATTGGTCCCACGTCTGTTTACGTAAGTCACACATTCTGCCAGTCGCATGGAGCACTGCAAGGTACTGTTTGTCCACAATAAACATGATTCATGCAGTGCCTGAAGGTCATGGCTGGAGACATGCCTTGCTTCCACCCCCGTCCCCCACCCCATGCACTGCTGAGGGAAGAGCTGCAGTGAGGGGAAGGTAGTGTTGACTGCTTGCCACAGTCCTGGTACCGTTACCCTTAACAATGTCCACAGTAATACTTTCCTTCAAGGGCAATGTTACACTGTCAGGACTCTGAGATAAATGAATATCTTTCAACTAGAGTCTATTTTCTCTGCTTCTGGCAGCACCAGTAAAATCATCAAGTTATAAAGCAGACAAACAGGATTCTTGTCTCACCATAAATTAATGGTTCAGTGTGGGTAACAATCTCTAGGTAACTAGACAAGTGTTTCAAGCATGTGAACACCATCATAATTCACCCTGCAGTCTAGGTTCTTGAAGTTATTAGTAACCACAGTGAAGTATACTTACAGAGTACCCAGCTTTTCTACTGAGTGCTGCAGTTGGTAATTGTTAGCCCAATGAATCATGGGAAGTAAACTAAACATGATGAATCATGAACTGGATGCTTGTTCATAATTTCCTGTGCTTTATAGATGATGTTAACCAGTGTTTTGTTTAAGTGGATCTATTAGGTTCCACCCGACAACCACCTCCAAAATTGTGAGATATTCCAAAAATAATCCGAATAATTGTCACAACCAAGATTACAAATTTCACTGTTGCTTGCTTCACTCCCCGGAATGGAAGCCATGCTATTAGGTCCCAACCTAACCACAAGCTAGGAAATTGACATATATTTGGAAAAAAACAGCCAAATATTAATGATAAACAAGATTCTACGATCGAGTAAGTTTCATTGGCTACTGTAATCTATCATCTGACCTGCCACAACAAACAATAACAAACTGCCAACAGCAGCACAGAACACAAGAGCTGGATATACCACTTTAGGCCCTGTGATCCACATGATGATAAAACCAACCACCTGACTTTTGATTTACTCTTCCATTCAAAGCATCCCCAATTTTTAGCCAATCCCCACAATTTAAGAACAGCATTTTATGAAATACACAGTATTAAACACACATTGGTGAAAAAAATATACCACAGAATTTGAAATGGACTCATTAATATGACCTTATAATGAAATCACAGCTGTGTATATTCTGATACATCAGTCAGTCTATGATGTATGAATTATGCAGTTTACCTGACTGGCACACTGCTGTATTAATCAACACCAACATCCGATTGAAGCTTAATGGTTTAACAGAGAACAAAGATAAACAGGCATCCGAGTAGCAAAGGAATTTGGTAAGGTGAAGCTATTCCCCTTGTGCAAGCATTTTATCTGTCAAAAGTATTAATGATTTACTACTTGTACCTGATCACACCATCCAACAAAACTGGCTACTTAAAAGACATTAAAAACAGTGTGATCTCTCAACTTGAAAAACAAACGTCAGGAGCGATTAGCTAACAAATCAATTTAAGCTACATATAATTCACCGAATACAGCACAAGGTAACAGAAATAGCTTAGTCTGAAACTGTTATTACTGGTGTGTTGACGGAATGAAAATAAAATACAATCGCAAACATTGTAACACTAAGCAGCGTTAACAATAATCTATTTGTTTTTAAGTACATATTAATTCAACAAGGTACACATAATAAATCAAACACTTTGTTTCTTCAGAATGTTCTGCACAAATTATGATAGTGGTCCAAACAGATTCTGGAAGGCATGTGACAAACTACCTGCAATCTGGTGAGAATTAGGCCAGTCAGACTGCTACAATTTCTAGTTTAAAAAAGAGATACGAAGCATCTCTTAAAAGTCACTCTTGAGAACCAGATTCCAATAATAAAAACATACTGAGTGCATGTGCATGAAAGTTGTCAAATCAGGTAACATTATTTAGAGTTTTAACTGTCAGCCCAATGCCAAGATTTCCAAAGACAAAACAAGGTCAATTTCACAAACCCCTTCCTGTCCCTACATTGGAGTATGGAAGGAGCAGTGCATCAAACATCTGAAACAACTTAATTAGTATTTATTGCGCATTAGTTACAAAATTTATATAAATTGTTTTAAAAAACGAACCTGAAAGAATCCACAACATGGTTTTCTGTAATGTCGAGCACTGGTGTTTCCGGCGACTGAGGTGAAGATGAAGGTGTTCGTACATCGTTCTCCACACGCGGACCTTTCGTGTCAGAATTATTGCCCATTCTTATTCTACTAATAGCCGATGTCACCTCACTCACACAGGGGCTACTGTCGGCTGCCATAGCGACAAATTTTGTACCATTAGCGTCCGTAACTTTCTTTATCCATAATCATCAGTAAAAAACATGTGTTTCAATTCCATTGTCGCTTGCTGCCAAAAAAGTGACGACAGGAATCAATAACTGGAATACAGCAGAAATTAAAACATGAAAATCTTAAACAATACTTAAATGTAGGACTTACCGACGAGTAACCTACTTGCGTCCAAATTAGCTGCCATGAACTTTCATACTCATATGTCACTTCATGCAAGAATTTCTGCGCCGATCTCTAGGACGAATATCCATGCAAATAGGTAGAAGTGGTAGAGCACTCTACGTTACATGAAACTAGTTACGTCACGAATTAAAGCTGCTAACAATGACATACAATCGACAACAACCCTTTGACGTACGCTACAATCGCTAATAAACATCGGTCACGCGTCAAACAAAGTGCGCAGAAGGGCAGTGATTACATTTTTCAGTGCTGACAACTGCGTGCAGGACGCCTACAATCGAGAATAAATTATTCGAATCTCTGCTAAATTACGTAGAGTACATTTATAAATTACATGCACGTAGGGGCGTCAGACGTTTACTTTGCATACTACTCAAAACTAAATATGCCATTTTCTCCCGGCCCGTTGATCACAAGAACGATAAAATAGAGTAATACATTGGTTACACGCTACGATATCCCTGCTCCAGTATCTGCGCATAGGGCCCGTCCACACGCAACGATCTGTCTGCGCAAATGTCTGCGCACATCACATCTGCGCAGACAGATCGTTGAGTGTGGACAGCAGATTTGCACCAATCTGAGGTGTGTGCAAGCCTGGAAGTTGGAGTTGGAGGTTTGAGCGAAACCTCTCAAATCTGTGGGTTCAAACCACATCTGCGCAGACAAGTTGGAGCGTGTGGACAGGAGATCGCCGCAAATCCGGCGCGAAACAGCTGTTTGCTCAGTCTAGTGTTTGTATTTGTGCGCTCAGGGCATTAAAATGGCTGATACTCATCAGTGTTCTCGAGAGTTTGTAAGTGAATTCATTGAAATATATAGAAACCACCCATGTTTGTGGGAGATTAAAGTAAAGAATATAGTGACAGAGACAAAAAGACAGCAGCATACAATGCTATAATTGAATAATTGCGGGTATTATTTCACTCAACTCTTGTTTCGATATTGCAGTTGAAAATTCCAAATCCCTGTAGCTCCTTCCTGTTGCTAGGAATCTTAATGTTACCGCCAGCCGTTCATGAGAAGAAATTGACCTTCTCTATACAAGTATTTTTTTCTCATAATATGAGGGGTTACAAGCTTTAAGAGAGAATTATAATTTCCGTCATCCATCCGCAAATAATTTCGCCAGTCGTTAGGTTCGCCCTGCAACTCTCGCAGTAAATTTACGTGAGAAAACTGCTTTCGCTTTAGCAGCCACTGTCTACACAATTTTGACCGCTTTCTCCGTTTCCTGCGGTTGGTCTGGATGTTTTTTGCAACACAAGTTGCGAACGCAGACCATAACAGAATTTCCTCCATTTCTATGTTTCAAAATAACTGAATTAAGTTTCTGACGTTTACGGGGAGCGTAGTCGCTTGCCACTGATATTTCTTTTCTATACCGACAGATAGCGGGCGAGTAGTAGATTGGGGTTTGTGTCGTGTGAACACACAACATTTGCAGCGATCTTTTGCATGTACAGACATCTGCGCCGATGTCTGCGCAGATAGATCGTTGCGTCTGGACCGGGCTATAGATGCACACTAACGAGGCAAATGGAGAGGCAGGTTGGAGAAAAACTGCTCGAATCTATGGGTGCATTTTTCGGTATTTGAAAGGGACCTTAAATTTTGGAATTGTATATAATAAAAAAGAAGAGTTAAAGATTTACGCTGATGCAGATTTCGCAGGTGATAACCGGACAAGGCGCTCAACAACTGGAATTCTTGCAAAGTTCTCAGGTGGTGCAGTGTCATGGACAAGTCAGTTGCAGAAAGTAGTGGCCACATCCACAACCGAGGCGGAAATAATTGCAGCTAGTGAAGGAGCAAAAGAGTTAGTTTGGTTACGTCGTCTGCTATCAGAACTAGTGGAAATGTCGGGGCAGCCTCCAGTTCTTTACATAGACAATGCTAGTGCATTGAAGTTGGCAAATGTGTTTTTCGTATCCAGGGTGTAATTACAAAGCTAATAAAATGTTTTCTTGCCTTTAAATAATATTTTTCATCAGGTTATGGGCCCAGCACGCTTATTAGCTTTGTAATTACACCCTGGATACGGAAAAAAACACATGTACTGTAAGAAAAAACACAGAAGTTACACACGAGCCAAGAATAAAGATATTGACAGCAGAGTCATGGAGCAGCACATAAATATAGACGTCAAGGAATTTTTTCTTTTCTTTTAACACTTCCTCCAAAAGAAAAAATCATGAAATTATTGCTTTGTCTCTTGCATGCCAATTTCTGAACATAGAAAATTAAATCGAACTCGTTCAAGAGGTTTCGTCAAAATATCTACCAACTGGTTGTGTCCATCAATGTGTTCCAAGAAAATCTCACCGTTCAGATATCTTTCAGGAACATAGAAATGTGGGACCTCTATATGTTTAGAACGTCGATGATATGCTGGATTTTTTGCCAACTTCAATGCACTAGCATTGTCAATGTAAAGAACTGGAGGCTGCCCCGACATTTCCACTAATTCTGATAGCAGACGACGTAACCAAACTAACTCTTTTGCTCCTTCACTAGCTGCAATTATTTCCACCTCGGTTTGACTGCAATATTTCTGAAAAACAGTTTGGATCTTTGTATCCAAGTGCATCAACTTTTGTTGCCATACAAAATTCACCAATTTCCATCCAGGTTGGTTTTCTTCGTTGTCTTTTATTCTTCTGTTTCTCTTCATTAGAAGATTCAGCAGCTTCTGCTTTTAGAAATTCTGTTAATTCTTTATTTTCTTCAGATTCACTCGACTCTTGACTTTCTCTAGAATCGAGAGTGCCAATTTTTTCTTGAGTTTGGCTTCCTCCAGAAGTGTACAGCCTAGGAGATTTACATTGGTCATCTTTAGATGAATTCGGATCATTAAAATCTTCCTGAGGGACTTCAAATTCAACATGATCACTATGTAAATCACAAACAATTTCTGGCTTAAATTTTACATCGTGACTCAACACCACTTTTCTTTTAGATGGAATCCAAACTCTGAACCCATCTTTGTCATTAACATATCCAACAAGTCGTCCAAAAACTGCCTTATCACCAAACTTGGAACGGAATTGTTTGTTAATGTGAACATAGCAGCCTGTGCCAGAAATTCTGAGATGATCAAGTCGTCCTACTGGTCGATTAAACCATAGTTCATAAGGGGTTTTATTTTCAACTGATGATTTTCCAGTACGATTTATTAGGTAGACTGCTGTGTTACATGCCTCTGCCCACAACCCTTTAGGTAATTTACTCGGATTTAGCATTGACCGGGCAGCTTCAACAATGGTCCTATTTTCCCGTTCAGCCACACCATTTTGTTCAGGAGTGTAAGGAGGAGGAATCAGTAGCTCTATTCCCCTGTCTGCAAGCAGTTCACTGACATTCTTATTGTTAAATTCTTTGCCACCATCACATCTAAATTGTTTGACAACATGTCCATTAGTTCGTGCTTCATTTAAAAACTGCTTAAGCACAGTACACACTTCACTTTTGTGTCGTAAAAAGAAAATTCGACGAAATTTACTAAAATCGTCTTTGGACCATACATAATAATGCTTGCCTCCAAAAGATTTCGTGCTCATTGGTCCATTTACATCCGCGTGGATTAATTCACCAGTACTTGTAGCGCGTATTGTTCGTGTTTTGAATGGCAGCCTATGCATCTTTCCAACCGCACAGCCGTCACAAAATTCACTCTTGGCATCTTCCACATTAATGTTCATTCCTTTTAAAATATTCTTCACATGTTGTTTATTCTGATGACCAAACCTTTCATGGTACACTTGCAATGTTTCGGATGAAGTCATCAAGCTCATACGATTCATTTTTGCATTTCTAACAACACGCATGTTCAACACATAAAGTCCATTTTTCACATAACCTGTCATAACAATATTGCCACTGACTTGTTTTCGAACACAGACATTATTATAACTAAAATTAGAACTGTAGCCTCTGCAGACAATGGCTCTCACAGAGAACAGATTAGCACTTGCATCAGGGACGTACAAAACATTGTCCATTCTAGCATTGTACCACTTATTGTTTCGTCGGATTTGGATGTAAACTGTTCCTTGACCGCATGCACACATTTTGACATCTTGTTTTCCCAATGAAATTACTTGAGGAACATGAAATTCACTATACGAAACAAAATACTGTTTGTTGGGAGTGATATGATTTGTAGCGCCACTGTCGCAATACCATTTATTTGGGTCACTGTGATTACTGGTACACACACCCATAGCGTATGAAGTAAATGCAGCGTGTTCACTGTCTCGCTTCTTCTCTTTTCTTTTATTGCTGTCACGAGTGTACTGTGGACACTCTGCTGCCCAGTGACCTAATTGTTTGCATTTATTACACGGAAACTTCTGTTTTAATTGTGACTTCGTCATCTTTACTTGCTGATTACTTGTTTGCCGTTTTCTTGTTTTAGAAACGACAAAAGCTGCACTTCCATTAACGTCTTGTTCACGCAGTTCAATAGTACAGAGTTTTTCAATCAATAAATTCAAGCTTTGCTTTTCTGTCGGTATCGTATCCCAGAGATCCTTAAAATTGTTGTAGCCTTTTCCCAGTGTAGACAAAATTCGACCATTTAAGATTCTTTCAGATAGCGTATTTTCTTCATGTTTTGCTAATTCATCGTTCAGGTCCACAAATAACTTTTGCAGTTTGGCCACATGTGCACTAATATCTTCCGATTCATCACATTTAACACGGAAAAATGTTTCAATCAACATATTCAAACGCTGAGTACTGCTACGTTCAAATCGGGCGCGTAATTTGTCCCAGATTTCTTTAGCATTCTTGCACGTTAAGACGAGTTCTGCAACATGTTTACTTAGCGCACTTGCTATAAGACTTGCTGCCTTTGCGTCGTCCTTGAGCCATTCCACATACGCTTCTTTTTGTTCACTTGTCGCATCTTGCGGCAACTCTACACGTTCACGTGTACTGTTAATAATGTCTTCTAGTCCATATGAACGTAGCACCATAGAAATATGCCATTTCCATTTGGCCCAGTCGTCAGGTCCTTCAAGGTTATCAATGCTGACCTTATAATCGCCGCTAGCAGTCATGTTTCTTTACAGACATACGCTCATTTCAAATATTGTTTTAATTAAACTGTGTTGTTTGCCTTTACACATGTACTGGGCCCATAACCTGATGAAAAATATTATTTACAGGCAAGAAAACATTTTATTAGCTTTGTAATTACACCCTGGATACGAAAAAAAACGCATGTACTGTAAGAAAAAACACAGAAGTTACACACAAGCCAAGAATAAAGATATTGACAGCAGAGTCATGGAGCAGCACATAAATATAGACGTCAAGGAATTTTTTCTTTTCTTTTAACACAGACAAATTGTAGTACGTGGATCTGAAATTGCCAAAAATCTGGCTCATGAAGCGTGGCTGAGTCAGCTGTTACTTCAGCCTAATCAATACGTGTGCGCACACTTAATTCTAGAATGGTTGATATGCGTTGGTGTTTCAAAAACTTTATTTTTGGGTATATTGAAGTGGGTATATAGGAGTCACACATGTTTGTAGGATGCTGACAGCAAGGAATACGGCGATCGGGTATAGTAGCAGTGTAATAAAATAATAACAATAATTATTATTATTACAATAATAAAAAATCAGAGCTGTAGACCCTGTGAACAGAAAGAAACTGTATTGTAAAAAAAAATCATTGCAGATCGTTACTGTTGAGAGTTAAGGAAAATGAAGAATCCTTATTATGTTGACTACTTAAATATGATGAATTATATTCGATTTGGGTAATTTACTCGTTTCCATAAACTCCTTCGTCATGATTGTGTACATTTGTGAAAATTTTTAATATAATGCAGGAGAAAATCCAAATCTTTATAACTTTTTATTGCCATGAATCGCAATGTAGCTTTCAGTCTCTCACTAGGTGAATTCGATTTCTTCATACAGGTTTCCAGTCGTATCATGTGAGAGTTACAGCCTTTGATGAATAATTGTATCTCTTCAGGTGCTTGTGGAAAACATCACTTAACGAGCCACGAGAAAGAAAGCAAATTTTAAGAGAGGTTAGAACTGAGACAAACCTTTAGTTTGAGAAAGAAATCAAAAAACATGATTCCAGCTTATTACATCAGCATAAACAGCCATTGGTTAAGAATTTTCATCTGTCAGCAGATATTTTAACTCCACCCAATTTTAACTCAGTCAACGTGAAATGTCAGCTATCTTTATTGCATCAAAATATTCGAGGACTGAGAAATAAAATTAATGAATTAACTATCTGCATAGATGAATTAGAGTCTTCAAACCCAGCTGACATAATCTGCCTCTCTGAACATCATGTGACCACTGGTATAGAACTTTTAAGTGTTATAGGGTTTAGGTTAGCATCTCACTTTTGTAGATCAGAAATGGAGAAAGGAGGAGTTGCCACATTCATCAGGAACTGTCATAAATTTAAGAACATACACATTCATAAATTTTGCCTAGAACAGCATATGAAAGCATGTGCAACAGAATTAGATTTTCACAAAAAATCTTTCACCTTGAAGCTGTACTGGCCCATTTAACAACCAAAAACAAAGAAATAGTGGTTGCTGGTGATTTCAATGTAGATTTCCTTAAAGACTCTCCCAACAAGAACTTATTTGAGTTAGTAACACTATCATTCAACTTAATTCCCACAGTAAAGTTCCCCACTAGGATAGCCACTTGCTCACAAACAGCCATTGATAATATCTTTATAGAAAAGTCCAATGAACAAAATTATATTACAAAACCAATAGTCAATGGCCTCTCAGACCATGACATGCAGTTCCTTCTGTTAAATGTTAATACTGAACAGGATATAAAATCTGTTAAATCTGAGCTCAAGAGGGTAATCAGTAAGCCAAAAATTGATTATTTTAGGACACTCCTCAGAGACATTCACTGGACTGATGTTTACAGTGCTCATGGCATGAATGAAAAATATAACATTTTTGCTAATAAAGTGCTTACCTTATTCGAACACTGCTTTCCCCCAAAACTTACCAAGGTTAGAGCAAAGTCTACAAAGAAGCCATGGATTACTCGAGGAATAGGGGTATCTTGTAAAACAAAAAGAAAACTGTATCTGTCAATCCGAAACATTTCCAATGTTGATGCTATAGCACATTATAAGAAATACTGCAAAATATTAAAGACTGTAATACAGATGTCAAAGCAAATATATTACAAGGAAAAGATAGTCATATCAGATAACAAAATAAAGACAATATGGGATACAGTGAAGGAGGAGACCAGTAGAACCAGACATGAAGAGGAACAGATAGCATTAAGAGTAAATGATACATTGGTGACAGATGTGTATAGTGTTGCAGAACTTTTTAACAAGCATTTTATAACTGTTACTGAAAAGATGGGGTTGTCAGGTTCGGTAGATGCTGCTATGGATAACCTTAGACCAGACATTTCAAGTAACTTCCATAATATGAATTTGACCCTCACTACCCCAACAGAAATAATGTCCATCATAAAATCTTTAAAATCAAAAACATCTAGTGGATATGATGAAATATCAACAAAGGTAATTAAAGAATGTGATTCTGAGCTATGTAACACATTAAGCTATCTGTGTAACCAGTCGTTTATCAGTGGAATATTTCCTGAATGGCTGAAATATGCTGAAGTTAAGCCACTGTTTAAGAAGGGAGATAAAGAAATAGCATCAAATTTCCGTCCAATTTCACTGTTGCCAGCATTCTCAAAAATTTTCGAAAAAGTAATGTACAGTCGTCTTTATAACCATCTTATCTCAAATAACATACTGTCAAAGTCACAGTTTGGATTTCTAAAAGGTTCTGATATTGAGAAGGCTATCTACACTTACAGTGAAAATGTACTTAATTCATTAGACAAAAAATTGCAGGCAACTGGTATATTTTGTGATCTGTCAAAGGCATTTGACTATGTAAATCACAATATCCTTTTAAGTAAACTAGAATATTATAGTGTAACAGGAAATGCTGCAAAATGGTACAAATCTTATATCTCTGGCAGGAAACAAAGGGTGTTATTAGGAAAGAGACATGTATCAAGCCATCAGGCATCATCCAACTGGGAACTAATTACATGTGGGGTCCCACAAGGTTCCATTTTGGGGCCCTTACTTTTTCTTGTGTATATCAATGACCTTTCATCAGTAACATTACCAGATGCCAAGTTTGTTTTGTTTGCTGATGATACAAACATTGCAATAAATAGCAAATCAAGTGTAGTCTTAGAAAGATCAGCCGATAAAATATTTGTGGACATTAATCACTGGTTCCTAGCCAATTCTTTGTCACTAAACTTTGAAAAACCACACTACATGCAGAACTTGTAAGGGGTGTCCCAAGAGTATATGTCTAACATACGATGACAAGAAGATAGAAGAAGTGGACAGTGTTAAATTCTTGGGATTACAGCTTGATAATAAATTCAACTAGGAGGAGCACACCACAGAACTGCTGAAGCGTCTTAACAAATCTCTGTTTGCAATGCGAATTGCAAGGGGATATAAAAATGAAAAAGCTGGCATACTATGCTTACTTTCATTCCATAATGTCATATGGGATTATTTTTTGGGGTAATTCATCAAGCCAAGCTAAAGTTTTCCAGGCACAAAAACGTGCAGTAAGAATTATATGTGGTGTGAACTCAAGAACATCCTGCAGAAACCTGTTTAGGGAACTAGGGATACTAACTACAGCTTCCCAATATATTTATTCCTTAATGAAATTTGTCATTAAAAATATATCACTTTTTCAAACCAACAGCTCAATTCATGGAATCAATACTAGAAATAAGAATAATCTTCACAAGGATTTAAAGTCACTTAGTCTTGTACAAAAAGGTGTGCATTATTCAGGAATACACATTTTCAATAACTTGCCAGCAGCCATTAAAAGCTTAACAACCAATAAAATTCAGTTTAAGAGAAGCCTAAAGGATTTATTGGTGGCCAACTCCTTCTACTCCATTGATGAATTTCTTAGTAAAACCAACTGATTTGTATATAAGTACAACATAACTTCTGCACAACTTCATTGCAGTAATGTGTTTCTGAAAATTTGTGTGTGTGTGTGTGTGTGTGTGTGTGTGTGTGTGTGTGTGTGTGTGTGTAAGTGTGTAAGTGTGTAAGTATAATCTAACTTCTGCACCATTTCTGTGCAGTAATGTGTTCATTGTAAATAAGTATTAAAGTAGTTGTATTACATGTTTATTACCTTATAAATAAATAAAAAAACTTTATTTTAAATTCAGTGCATTAGTATTTGTAAAATGACTCTTAGTGTTCATTAAAAAATGACGATCATTCCACTTGGGACCTGTGGAATGGTACATTAGCTTATTTGTTTTAGTTGTAAATATTTGTCATGTATTGTTGTTTTTCTGACATGTTCCACATCCTGGAGGACCTCCTCACTACGGATCAATTGGAATGAAAGTAAATCTAATCTAATCTAACCTGAGTGGGCCACTTCGACTGTTCTGTGTGCCTCTGAAATATCACTACCCCCTTTTTTTTTGGTAAGGACAAGTTGAAGATACTGATCACAGAAAGAAACTTGTTTCAATAGGAATTGGTGACATGAGAGTATAACCACTTGCCCTGAAAGTGCTTCCTTTAAACCGACAGATAGCGGGTTGGCAGAACAGTGTCGCGTGAACTCGGCAGTTCTGCAGCGTTTTATTTCATGCACAGATATCTTTCCAGGTAAACCGTAATGTGTGAACATGACTTATTACGGTACAACGCATTAACGGTACAAATAAGTTGTTCAATAGCAATAGGAACAACGTAATTATGCTGCAGCACACAGTCTAATTTTTAAAAAGTTACGTCGAGTAAAAGAGGACATCCATCGACAATTTCTGGACTACTCACAGAAATATATATAGTCAGTATTTACAATGCTAGCTGCAGTGGCACAATTACAGTGACTGGCGGCGTTGGGTTGCGGGAGGGGCGGGGCGAAGGGCTAGGTGCAAGGATCTAGAGTGGGGCCTCTCCTCCTCCTACACACTTGCCCTCTCCCCCCTCCCAACTCAGCAAAAGCACCACCCACACCTCATCTTCCACAGACAATGCTCATTCCTCTCCCCTCATCCAAGAACTATATCATTACCAAAGCCACTCTCATCCCAATTCGATAAAAAAAGCAAAATAAGTAATAAAACCTTTTAGAAAAACAGTCTAGTTTATTTTTAATACTTTACTAAAACAAGATACAAACTCTATTTTCTCTGGTATATCAACATTTGATACAGCTATTTGTCTGTACATCCTTATGTAAACAAAATACTGTACACAATTGTTGTATTCTTTGGCCAAAGGCTTATTTGATGCTGCTATCCTTACTTGAGTATATTATGCAGTTATACCAAGTCTCTTCGTTTCTGTGTAACTACTACAACTTATGCCCTGTAAGCCTTATTAACGAAACTGCAATAATACGGTGTATCAAACGAAATTCGTCGCTGAATTGAAGATTCATTGATAGGTAGAGCAGAACCTGCTACCTTGGGTGGAAAGTAGACAAGAGATGCATGAGTAATATGATATTAATAGCAACCTCAGACCCTTTTCTGAAATGGTGCAGTTATGTATAATGAAGCAGATGCAGACTTTGGTTCATTAAAAGGATACTGTGAAAGTGCAATTAGTCCCCAAAGAGGACTGTTTAAAAATGTGGCTGAAGCTAATTGCCCATTGATTCACTGACATTTTTATTTGGTCCCATGTGATTACATTTTGTACAAAGTGTGTACTTGTAATATAGAACATGTCAGTTTAAACCTGTTTTCTTTCAATATTTAACCGATTTATTCCAATTTAATACGTCAAAGTGGCAATACTTATATTAATGACGCATACATTTTTCACCCATTTTTAGGCCATGAAAATTATTTACATACTACATCAGACTCATATTAACATTTTTCTCTCAGTATTCACGTTTTCATGTTATTCACTCATTCATTTCATTGTCCAGTCAGCATTTCCAAAAAAAAAAAAATTGAATGGAGACCGGTTGTGAAAGCATATGCTGTGTGCATTTTTCATTCATTGATACATATACTCTTCAACACTATAAAATTCTCTTTCCATTAAACAATCCTGTAAAAGTTTTTGGAGGGTCTTTTTGCTCACATTGGCCTGCCAACTCTTTGGAAGGCATTTTATAAGTTTGACACCCAAGTATCAAGGATCCATTTCAGCAACTCTCAGTCTGTGTTGTGTACTTCTCAGCTAGCCTTTATTTCTTGTTTCGTTTGTATGAATGTCTGGATTTCTTTCTAATGCTGCATTTCCTTTTATTAATGATATTATTGTTTTGTAAATGTATAGAGATGGAAATGTCATTATTTTCAGACTATGGAAAACAGTTCTGCATGAGTCTCTTTGTTTCTTGTTCAAGATGGTCCTAACAGCTTTTTTCGCAATGTAAAACTCCTTTTTGTATTTTTGCTGCTTGAATCTCCCCAAACAGTAGTTCCATATTGTAAGTATGGTTCAAATAGAGCATGGTGCACCGTACATAGAAGCTTCTTACTGGCATAATGTGCAAGCTGTTTCATAACAAATGTTGCAGTGCCTAATTTACAGCAAACACTATATATATATATATATATATATATTGACTACACTGCAGCATATTGTCACCTGTAATCGCCAAAAATTTAATAGTGGTAGCTTTGTAACGCCGGAAATGCATATCCTCCTATTTCCATCTATTGTACTATAATTTTTTTCCTTGTTTTGTTGCCTCAAGATATGACGTTTCTGTCTCTTTATATATTGTAATTGTTTTACTGTTTATATATATATATATATATATATATATATATATATATATATATATATATATATATATATATATATATATTTATGCATTGATGTCAATGTATAATTGGTTGTTTTGTAAATATTATTTGTATTTTTACGCTGGATCTTGCCTAGGGAAAACTATACTATCGAACGAATACGTCTATAGGTCGTGTGGAGAATCAGAGTGTTTAGGATCTTTGGGAGTGTTAACTCCGTCGCGTGGAGCGCGGGCAGAGAGAGTCTGGCTGGAGTAGCGAGTGGAGCAGGTGTGTTGTGTGACGCTCCCGTGAGTTGCCGCGCTTTCGGGGTTGGGCAGCATGTAATTGCGCTCGACTTGCTATGATAGTTTCTGACACGGTGTCGCGGACGGGAAGCATTAGCTGGCGCACATCAAGAACCCGTTTCGTCTGGTGACCGTGTCGAGAAGAAGGTGCGCCAACATCCAGCTTCTGCAACAGCGACGGCCGACAATGAGTGACTGTCGCCACCTCCTCGATCGACGGCTTCAAGCCTTCAATCAACCAACAAGGAAGACTGGACGCACGTAAAGTTTTAGAACTGTATGGCAGACCTCAGCTTTTAAAACTGTTCAAATCACAAAATTACAGCAACATAGCATGAACCTTTGTTGCTCATTGTCCCAATTGCATTACCATGCAGGGTCCCTTCCTTTTCCGGAATGAACCCGAGTGTCATTGAAATTCAAACGCCAGCATTAAAGTAACATTATTCTATTTCACTGCTTTAATTTCAAAGTTCAGTTAAGGTATTCATAGCTGGCTACAATATTCAGATTACACAAGCACAAATTAAGAGTGAGAGTTTTGTTAGAGCATATTTTAGCTTACCTGTGACTGCAGCTCAGCTTGGTACGTACTAAATTTTACTATTGTTAATTGTTCAGAATCATTTAATTCAAGTTCAAATTTAAATCTTTTATTTCTAAATTGCGTAGATTCAAGTAGCTTTTGAAATGATTGTTGAGGTAGCCCAAGACTAACCGTATTTTACTGAATTTCGATATGCTTCAGAAACAAAGCTCACTATTAATTTCAGTCACTAAATTAACTTTCAATTTTCCGGTTTTATTAATTCTTTTGCTAAATTAAGTCAGAGTGTAGCGAAATTTATTACTTCTGACAAACTTTAAGTTTTCACACTACACGTGTCAACCTTCAGTTGCCACGCTTCTAGTGCTAATTATATGTGTAATAACCTTTCTTTTTCAGTTACTATAGTAATTGTCCTTAGGACTGGCGACCGTAATTTCTCCCATATCTCAAATATCTAATTACCGTTAGTTAATTGTTAATGTAATGGCCGCACATTTACTTTCTTTATTAACTTTGCCCCTTTTCAAAATTACTTTCCACCAGTTTCATTTGCCTTTTTCCTTTCATTTAGATGTAAGCCTTTCCTCCCTCTTTACTGACAAATCAACTTCGGTGATGAATGCTTTTTCCCAAATTTCCATTAGGTACACACGGTTTAATTTTTCACTGTCATTAAGGGCGATAAGTGAGGGGGAGGTTACAGCTTCTTCCAGTCTTGTTTCACTTATGAATATATCTATGTGTTCTTCCTCTTCTATATTTGTGAATACCATGAACATTGTCTTTTTTAGATTTAAAATTAGACCATGTTGTATAAGCCACTGTGCTGTGTTAGTAATTGAAATAAAAACACTTCTTTCCAGTGTTTGCAGTTTTTTTCCGCATTCATTAGAGTCTTATCATCTGCATATAATCTTTTTTAATCTTTCTCACTAACATCAGTATTGTTTACAAATAGGTTGAACAAAAGTGGGCGAAACACACATCCTTGAGGCACTCTATACTTAATATTCCTGATTTCATACCTGCATCCAGTTTCTTTTTCCACATACTTCTTTCTGTTGCTGATGTACGATTTTATCCACTTGGCTGCATGTCCACGAATACCATGTATCTCCTAGATGTATGTGTACTGTTAGTACAGTCTGAAAGGACTGAAACCCATGCAGCTCAGCTTCCAGCTACTTCCATAACGCAATTGCTTATCATTAACATACTAAAAATATTCATGACTGTGTAACAATGCATGTAGCACTTATCAAACTTTTCACTTGTGCTTTTAACTTTGCCGTTTTTTCCCTCCTTCCTTTTTTCTGAGTGAGTGGGGACACTAGTTTTTGGTGCTTCTGGGGAATTGCCCAGACTTCCAAAGCCACGTTATGCCTCTAGGCAGATCATATTATTATTTATTTGCTGTCAACACTGCTATGCATAGCAGCATCATATCGAATTGTCAGCCATCTTCTAAATTACAGTATACACTGTAAATAGTTCATTTAGCTCTTTATGTGAATATTATTATGACTCATTTAATTGTTATGTTGCACTCATTGATGATAGCTGGTGCTAGAAAAAACAACTTATTAATGATGTACTTCTGTGATTTGATGAATGAATAGTTCAAGTGCTACCATATACAGTTGAATAGTTACAGAAGTTTAATTTTGTTGGAATTGTGTGAACAATATATTTCGTGTGTGACAGCGCAAAGTGCACTGTGTAAAATAGACTTCTTTGACATTGTCTAACACTCTTTGTGTGCGCTAATTATTCTGTTGTGTTCGCTGTAATTTTATTTGTTCTTGAATGCGCAAATATAGTTATTAGTAAGATGTGCTTTTTTCTCCTTAATACTTATTCAGCTGCGCAAATTCCAATAGGTTATGGGCCCAGCGTGCATTTGGAATAAGTATATCAATAAAATAGTAAGGAGAAAGTATTGGAAAAGTTCCAATTTACGTGAAGTGCGAGTTATCCTTACAAGACGATCGCAATTTTTTTCCGCATTATTTTTCTGTGTTCTTTACGGCAATAAAAAGCAAGTTACCGTTAAGAATGAGTGCGGCACAAATTCCACAGATTGAAAGACTTATAGGTCGCGAAAACTATGCAACCTGGAAGTTTGCAGTAGAAGCGTATTTACGTTTAGACGACCTATGGGACGTGGTAGATGGGACAATGAAATCCACAGATCAGAATTATTCAAGTAAGGATAGGAAAGCAAAATCAAAATTGACATTACTGATTGATTCGGTGAACTATGTTCACGTTGAAAAAGCTGCTACAGCGAAAGAAGTCTGGGACAATTTACGAAGCGCATTCGAGGATGGTGGTCTTACGAGAAAAGTAGGATTATTACTCGAGTTAATTACCACTCGTCTGGACAAATGTAAGAGTGTAGACGAATACGTTAACAAAATAATAACCACATCGAACCGACTGAGAAACATCGGATTCGAGATCGCTGACGAATGGATAGGAACATTGCTGTTGGCAGGACTGCCCGAAAGGTATGCACCTATGATTATGGGACTTGAAAGCTCGGGTATACCAATCACAGGCGACAGTGTTAAGGTGAAAATCCTGCAGGACATATAGAGTGCTCCAAGCTGTTGTACATTGGAGAAGGAAGGTGCGTCTGCTCTCTACTCAAAAAACAAAAAGAAGAAACCGGTGAGGTGCTATAAATGTCAGAAGATGGGACATATTGCGTCTCAGTGCAAAGAAAAAGTAAGCCCAAGATCAGACACTCAGCAAAAGAGGTATGTTACTGATAGCCCAGAGAGAAGGACCAATAACAAAGGTAAGGCACTCTCATGTTTTTATTCTTTTGGTGAGATGAGCAATCGTGATATGGAATGGATTTTAGACTCAGGTGCATCTGTGCATATTGTTAAAGATAAATCACTTCTTTATGACATCAAAGACAAGACTCATATGGGAATATCTACTGTTGATGGCAACAAGCTCCAGTGTCACCTGGCTGGGAAACTAGATCTACATGTAAGTGTAAATGGTGAATCAGATATGGTTACAGCACACAATGTTCATTATGTGAAAAATGTGGCAACTAACCTGTTGTCTGTAGGGGAAATTGTCAAGAAAGGAAATACAGTCACCTTTGACATGCAGGGTGCAAGAGTAATCAGTGAAAGTGGTGAAGTTACAGCTACAGCAAGTAACAAAAGGGGTATTTTTAAGTTGGATATCATTGACAGTAAACATAAAAATGTTAGTGATTCAGTATATTCAGCAGAAGGTTTTTTATGGCACCGGAGGCTTGGACATCTAAATAGAAAGAGTATGTCTATAATAAAGGATATGGTAAAGGGAATACAGAATTTTAGTATGTCCAAGGATCCTTGGAGACATGTATAAAGGGAAAACAAGCAAGGTTACCCTTCAAGACTAGTAAGAGTAAATCCACAGAAGTCTTACAGTTAATCCACACAGATGTATGTGGCCCGATGGAGTGTGAATCCATAGGTGGGAGTAATTATTTTCTTACGTTTATTGATGATTACTCTCGATATACTCATGTTTATTTTCTTAGTTCTAAAGACCAAGTGAGAGATATCTTTGAGGAATATTGCAATATGGTTGAAAGATGGACAGGAAAGAAGATCAAGATCATCAGATCTGATAATGGGAGAGAATATATTAACCAGAAATTGAAGAAACTTCTGGCAGAAAAGGGAATCAGGCATCAAACTACCGTAAGGTACAGCCCATCTCAAAATAAGGTTGCTGAGAGGGCTAATAGGACCATTGTTGAGAAAGCAAGGAGCATGATGACTGACGCTGAATTATCCAAAGATTTTTGGGCAGAGGCAGTGTCAACAGCTGTATATTTGAACAATAGATCACCTACAAAAGCATTAAAGAGTAGAACCCCTTATGAGATATGGGTAGGAAAGAAACCTGATCTAAGCAATATAAGGGTTTTTGGGTGTGATGCAATGGCACATATTCCAAAACAGCTAAGAGGAAAATGGGATCCGAAAGCTAAAAGTTATTTTTGTAGGCTATTGTGAAAATTCAAAGGGCTACCGATTAATGGATCCATTGACTAAAAAGATTGTCACAAGTAGAGATGTAATATTCTTTGAAAATAGAAAGGACTCAAAAGAGAGTAAAACCACTAAGTCAACGGCAGCTAGTTCAGAAGGTGAAACCTTGTGTGAGGAAATGGGAAGTGAAGAAGAGGAAAACGACAGCCAAGGACAAATGGATACTATTTATGATGACAATGAGTTAGAGGATGAAAAACATGAAGAAAACAATGTAAGGCGTTCTTCTCGTGTACCAACACCGAAGGAATATCCGGATTTTGAGATGTATACAGCACAGTCTTTTAATGATGAGCCAAGAACAGCAGAAGAAGCAATGAGTGGCCCAAACTCTCAAGAATGGAAAGAAGCGATGAAGAGAGAATTAGAATCTTTATATCAGAACGAAACCTTTGAATGGGTAGATATGCCAGGAGATAAGAAACCACTGCAGGCAAGATGGGTATTCAATTTGAAGAACCCTGAAAGCTCATCACCAAAATACAAAGCAAGACTTGTGGTAAAAGGATATTCACAAAAACAAGGGGTAGACTACGAAGAAACTTTTTCACCTGTAGTCAAGTATGCATCACTGAGATATCTTTTAGCCTTGGCAGTAAAACGAAATTTAATAATTCATCATATGGATGTTAAAACGGCATATTTTAATGGGAAATTGTAGGAGGAGATGTATGTCATTCCACCAAGGGAAGCCATAAAAACCAGGTCAGAAAGTAAAAAGATTTGTCGTTTGAGAAAAAGTATTTATGGACTTAAACAAAGTGGACGTTGCTGGAATCGATGTCTACATGAAACTCTAATAAATATGAATATGAAGCAATCCAAGGCAGATCCCAGCATTTACTATAAAGGGAGTAAAGGGAGAAAAGAAGAAATAATAATAATGGCGATATGGGTGGACGATTTCTTTATTCTGACTGAAAGTGAAGGCCAAATGAGAATTTTCAAAAAATAGCTGCAAACCAAGTTTAAGGTGCATGATTTGGGAGAAGTCAAACGTTATTTAGGTATGCAGATTACTAAGGATGAAGAAAGACAAGAATTGAGCATAAGTCAATCATCATACACGGAAAAAATATTAAAGAAATTTGGCATGAGTGATTGCAAACCCATAAGTACTCCAATGGAAGTAGGAGTGAAGTTAAGTGTAAATGAGACTGATGTGGAATGTGACAAGAATGTTCCTTATTTAGAAGCAGTAGGGAGTCTGTTATATTTGTCTCAAACATCACGACCCAACATCGCTTTTGCCACTAATGCAGTGAGCAGATATTGCAGAGACCCAAAGGAAAAGCACTGGAAAGCTGTAAAGAGGATATTCCGATACCTAAGAGGAACCTCAAACTATGAGCTAAAATACCATAGAGATGGTAACGTAAAACTAGAGGGATACAGCGATGCGGACTGGGGGAGTGAATTGGGAGACAGATACTCCACCACTGGCTGCTATTTTAAATTAATGGGGGGCCTCACATCATGGTCCTGTCAAAAGCAAAAAACTGTTGCATTGAGCACCGTAGAGGCCGAGTATATGGCACTATCCTACACCACACAGGAAGCATTATGGCTACGAACATTAATAAGTAAAATAGAACCCAATTTAATTGAGGAACCTACAACCATCTTCTGTGACAATAAGGGAGCCATAAACCTAGCTAAAAATGATATATGGAACCATTTCATTCGGGACCACGTAGAACGACAGAACATTGCCGTGGACTATCTGCGTACAGAAGACATGTTAGCTGACCTTCTGACCAAACCCTTGGAAAGGGAGAAGAATGAGAACATTGTGGGACTATTTGGTTTATCTTGTGGAAGCAACACACAAAATATAAGTTCAAGAAGGGGTGTTGGAATTGTGTGAACAATATATTTCGTGTGTGACGGCGCAAAGTGCACTGTGTAAAATAGACCTCTTTGACATTGTCTTACACTCTTTGTGTGCGCTAATTATTCTGTTGTGTTCACTGTAATTTTGTTTGTTCTTGAATGTGCAAATATAGTTATTAGTAAGATGTCCTTTTTTCTCCTTAGTACTTATTCAGCTGCGCAAATTCCAATAAATTTTAACACATCTGCAGCTACAGAAGTATCAACATTTCTGGATCTAGGATACAACAGATTCTACAGTGAGATAATATATCTCAAAAAACATAGTCCAATAAAGAAAAAAGCTTTTTCTATTCCGATTATCAAAAATTACTACATTTATGAAACTATTAGTGTTGTGTCACTTCACTGTTCACAAAACTATCAGTTTCATTCAACTGAAAAATTGTTATGTTATGGTTCATGGACTTACGTAGTAGTTGCGAGTGGCAACTTGACAATTGTTCAGATTCAGATTTTTATTAAGTCATTTTGCATTGACACATGCAAAATAGTTTGTTAGGATATTTAATTTCATAAAAATTCACACACACACACACACACAAATACACACACACACACACACACACAGATATATATATATATATATATATATATATATATATATATATATATATATATATATACAGGGTGGAGAAAAATTGTGTCACGTAATATATATATATATATATATATCTATACAGGGTGGAGAAAAATTGTGTCACGTAATTTTAAGTCTGGATAGCTGACGCCAGTAGGAACCAAAATTACTAATGTTGTGTAGGTCGACAACATACCATATTTAAAGCACTGGATCTTGGCGCCACGCACTCCGATTGGCCATAGGATTACCCTGTTGACGTTCATCGGTTGACGGGCATCACTATGGTGTCAATTCAACATCCAAAGTCCCGCGCCCCATCACTGCCCCAACGTGATACACACACATGTCGATAGGTCTTGCTGTTTGTCTCCACCTCAAGTCAGAGGCCTTCACACATAAGCTTCGCTTCAGAGCACACACACATCACTTGCGATGTAGTCATACAGTAAGCATGGTGGCACAGTAATCGTTTGAAGAACAACGAGATATGTTACAGACTAGCTGCCGGTAATGTGCATGAAGCTCAACAGTTGTATGAGGTACGGTATCCAGCAAGACACCACCCACACTCGCAAACGTTTACAGCAATTCACCGTCGACTTGGCAAAACAGACTCAATAGTGGGATGTCATGGTGATGATGGAAGACCTCAAGCACAACGGGATGCTGCATTTGAAGAGACTGTTCTCGAGCGCTTTCGAGGAAGCACATATAACAAGTACTTGAGCGGTTGGACAACACATGGAGGTGACTCAGTGGTTAGTCTAGGAGGTTTTGAGGGATTATGCCTGACATTGATTTAGTTTCCACCCTTTCGAAGACCTAAATCCCACGATGGACATGAACACACGCTAGTGTTTTGCTGGTGGTTACTGCAATGTGTTCCATGATATCCCAACCTCCCTGCCATTGTGTTGTTTACCGATGAGTGGACCTTCCATCGGGATGGCCTTTACAACACTCATAATGTTCATTACTGGGCAAGGGAAAATCCTCACGTCCCGTATGTCCACAGACGCTAGGAACGATTTTCGCTCAACATTCAGGCAGGCATTGTGGGTGATCATCTGACTGGGCTGGTCAGCCTACCTCCTTGATTCACCAGTGCAAATCACCTTCACTTTTTGCAAGAAACTCTACTTGGCCTGCTGGAAGGTGTTCCCCGGGACACATGGCTAAGCACGTGGTTGCAGCATGGTAGGGCACCCACACATTATAGTTGTGCTATGTGCAGATATTTAAATGAACTCTTTGACAGCTTGGTAATTGGCAGAGGTGCTAGTAAGACATGGCCCCTGTGATCACCAGACCTCACACCACTGGACATTATTCTGTGGGGATTGTTCGAGGTTCTAGCTCACCCCCCAGACATGAACCACCTAGAAACGAAGAGGAATTAATGGATCACATTCAACATGCCACCAACCACATCAGAACAATGCCAGGATTCTTTGAAAGAGCTTGGCAAAACAACTTTCGACGTTACCAAGCTTGTGTTGCGTCAGAGGGTCGCCAGTTCGAGCACCTGCTTTAAGTAAACAATATCCTAGCTATGAAAAAAGCAATTTTTAGTGCTGACACAACTTGCACAAGACTTTCTGTACGCGAACTAACAGCTGTCGATGGGATTGTTCCCAGTATGTCTTACCATGAAACTACAATGGATGTGTCAGGACACTGGCAGATTCGTCCCCGGAGCCCCCAGAGTGGAAGGCTGGAGTGTTCCCACCGAGCATGTCAGCCGCTTTTGATACATCGTGATTTCCGGCAGGCAGAGCATCTGGCATCAGGGCAATCCTATGGCCAATGGGAAAGTGTGGCGCCAAGCTTCCATAGTTTAGAAATTATGTGTTGGTAACCTACACAACATTAGTAATTTTGGTTCCTACTGGCATCAGCTATCCAGGGTTAAAACTTCGTGACACGCACATACACATACACACACACTGAAATATCCTACATTAGTTTAACTATATATATATATATATATATATATATATATATATATATATATATATATATAAACTAATGTAGGATATTTCAAAAATTCTTCTGGTGGATAAACCTTGGTTCACTAACAAGAAGGTGTGTAACTTTTTCTTAAATTTTTCGATTTGCATAGTTTAACATATGTAGTGAAGTTGTTAAACATTTTGATTGCTATTTAAATATAGCTGTTATTTCTTTTTGCTGAGCTGTTTTATGGGAACGACAAAGAAGTACAGTTCCTTGTAATATAATCTTGTGTTTGATTTCTTAGAATTAAATTAGGCAGTCCATCAACCATGTAATTAAAACTATTAAGGATATATAAATTAACTGCTGCTAAATATTACCCAAAAGTTTTCAGTTTACTCTCTACCCATCTGACTACCATCCTCTGAATAATAACAATTTCATTCTTTTTGTTGTTGCTTAAACAGCATACACACCTTAAAATAGATTAAAAAGCAAAATGTGTTGTTTCACATATTCAGATGTGAGATAGGAGATCAGTCTCTTCAGAAAATATGTTACCCTTTATAACCTAACTGTTTCATGTTAGACATTAGAGTTCAATGTTAGTTTGTTACCAAGTGTAATATTAAAAACTTTTGATATTGGTTTTTATATTTTTCAGTTATTAATGGTCTGAATTACATACTCTACATCATTTTTACACTCAACAGTAAACCATTTGCATTAAATCATGATGCTGCTCTTACTTTCACCTAATTCACACGTTGACAAGAGCTTCAAATACATGGTTTGCAGACAGGCAGAAAAGTTGTAATATCTGCATACATATGCATCTTTAGATCTATATTTTCCAATAACCCATTTATTTGAACTAGGAATGGAAGATATCACTGTGGCACTCCATGTTTAACTTCAAGTGGATTTGAATGCTGACTTTCTGAGCTCACCACGTTTTCTTATATTTAGACATGACGTGATTAACTCTAAACTTTTGGCACAAATTCCATGGTACTCAAGTTTAGAGAGCAAAACACGGTGGTTAACACAGTCGAAGACCTTATTCAGTTCACAAAAGGCTGCTTGAGTGTGAGTATGGTCCTCGAATGGTGATAAAAAGTCTCTCACTAACTCTTCTAGTGCATGCTTTACAACAGTATCATTTTGCTTGAAATAAGGGATTTAGAAACACAAGTGCATCATTATGAACACACTGTAATGGAAAGTGCGGGTTATGATGGCTGTGAAGACACAAAATCTGTTAAGCCTAAAATAACTATTATTAAAGATTCAGGCAGAAAATTGCAACACACATTAAAGTGCTAAATTATGGTTGGGATGATCCTGAACTAAATCATTCATTGAAAATAGGTAATCAAAAGTGTATCACATTAACAACAAATAACCACAATATGAAGTTCTTATCACAGTGATTGTCAAGGAAGAAATCATGGGAAATTACTACGGGACAGACAGGTAAGCATTTCATTGTGTAGAGTATTATAAAAGCTACTGGTCAAGTGAAGGAAGTTGTTAAAAAGAGGAAAATACACTGAGGTGAAAAAAGTCATATGATACGTCCTACGTCGCCTGCTGTAGTCCATTAATGCCTAGTTTCACCACACTGTCCTAATTAATACCTTCGTCGAACGTGCCACACTGATTTACTGATTTCTGCGTTTATTTCATGAAGTGTTGCTTGTCTGTCAGCACTGACAACACTTTGCAAATGTCACTGCTCTTACTCATTAAGTGAAGGCTGTTGGCCACTGTGGTGAGAGGTAATGCCTGAAATTTGGTCTTCTCAGCATGCTTTTGACCCTGTGGATTTCGGAATATCGAATTTCCTAACGACTTCCGAAATGGAATGTCCAGCACATCTAGCTTTCGTTACCATTCCTTACAAAGTCCGTTAATTTCCGTTGTGCGGCCATAATCACATCGGAAACCTTTTCATATGGACCATATGAGTACAAATTACAGCTTTGCCAATGCACTTCTCTTTTGTACCCTGTATAGGCAATACTACTACCACCTGTATATGTACATATCGCTATCTCATTACTTTTGTCACTTCAGTGTGCATTAATAGTTATTGGTGCCTCGAATTACTGTGAGGAAGTTCTGGAGGAATTTCAAAGGAACCTGACAGATCCTCTGGAATTCGTATCGAAACTAACACACAAAAGGAATGTAATTATTCCTTCAGTATCTCTTAGACACGACACCAATGGTCTGAATGGAAAAATAATGTCTGTGAATTGCTTCATGACAGAAAAAAATTAGAAGTCCATAGGAAGAGAGTGTTCGTAATTTTCGAAGTCGAATGATTGGAAAGAAACGAATAAATGTCTCACGATCCATATTTAAACAGACAGATCCATATTTGCAATAGGCTTACCTCTTCCAAAGACATAGTGAAAATAGAAAAACGAAGAACAGTAATAAAGCATACACAACGGGACTAACAACAAAACGCCTATCCTGAAGTGACAATGGGTAAAGAGTGACTATTTTCAGTTGGAAGTACCAAATAAGAACTGAGATTTTGGACCAATATGGGCATTAATGGACTACAGCAGCCGACAACTGATGCGAGTGCCTTTGTTAATAACACAACATCACCAGCACCGCCGCTTCTGGACCTGTGACTGTATTGGTTGGATCCCAGACGACTGGGAAACCATGGCCTGGTCAGATGAGTCCAGATTTAAGTTGATAAGAACTGATGGTAGTGTTGGAGTGTGGCGCAAATCCCACGAAGTCATGTACCCAAGTTGTCAACAAGGCACTGTGCAAGCTGATGGTAGCTACATAATAGTGTGGGCTGTGTTTACATGGAATGGACTGGATCATCTGGTGCAACAGAGCCGATCATTGACTGGAAATGATTACGTTTGGCTACTGCAGGGGATTTCCAACGTTGTTTTCAGTCCATACCACATCGAGTTGCTGCACTGTTCAGGCTAAAGAAGATGCAATACAATATTAGGAGGTATCACATGACTTTTTTCACCTCAGTATGTTTTCCTCTTTTTAACAACTTCCTTCACTTGACCACTAGCTTTTATAATACTCTACACAATGAAATGCTTACCGGTTTGTCCTGTAGTAATTTCACACGATTTCTTCTTTGACAATCACTGTGATAAGAACTTCATATTGTGGTTATTTGTTGTTAATGTGATACGCTTTTGATCACCTATTTTCAATGAATGATTTAGTTCAGGATCATCCCAACCACAATTTAGCACTTTAATGTGTGTTGCAATTTTCTGCCTGAATCTTTAATAATAGTTATTTTAGGCTTAACAGATTCTGTGTCTTCACAGCCATCATAACCCACACTTTCCATTACAGCTTGTTCATAATGACTTACTTGTGTTTCTAAATCCATTATTTTAAGCAACATGATACTGTTGTAAAGCATGCAACAGAATTGTTAATGAGAGTCTTTTTATCACCATTTGAGGACCATACTCACACCCAAGCAGCCTTTTGTAAACTGAATAAGGCCTTCGACTATGTTGGCCACTGTGTTTTGCTCTCTAAACTTGAGTACCATGGAATTTGTGCCAAAAGTTTAGAGCTAATCATGTCATGTCTAAATATAAGAAAACATGTGGTGAGCTCAGAAAGTCAGCATTCAGATCCACTTGAAGTTAAACATGGAGTGCCACAGTGGTATCTTCTATTCCTAGTTCAAATAAATGGCTAAATAAATCTAAAATTTTTAATATTACACTTGGTAACAAACTAACATGGAACTCTAATGTCTAACATGAAACAGTTTTGCTGAAGAGACTGATCTATCTCACTTCTGAATATGTGAAACAGCACATTTTCCTTTTTAATCGATTTTAAGGCGTGGATGGAGTTTAAGCAACAAAAGAAAGAATGAAATTGTTGTTATTCAGAGGACAGCAGTCAGATAGGTAGAGAGTAAACTGAAAACGTTTGGGTAATATTTAGCAGCAGTTAATTTATATACCCTTGATTGTTTGAATTACATGGTTGCTGAACCACCTAATTTAATTGTAAGAATTCAAATACATGGTTGCATTACAAGGAACTGTACTTCTCTGCTCTTTCCATAAAACAGAGCAGCAAAAAGAAATAACAGCTATATTTAAATA